>NC_060072.1:36465378-36768409 GCF_922984935.1 Meles meles
CCAATAGATCAAAATATACCCTAAATCTAGTGTGTGGCCTTGTTCTAGTCTCTGGCCAGATCACATTCTTTCCTTTTTTCTCCTCAACCAACTTCTTACCAATTCCTTTTTTAGAATCTTTTTAAATTTTCATCTTTACAGTCATATTCTATCTCATCATGTTTACCCTTATTTTTGTGTGTGTGTATATATGTGTGTGTGTGTATATATATATACACACACACGTGTGTGTGTGTGTGTGTGTGTGTGTGTGTGTGTTTCCCTCTTTAAAATTTTGGATTGCAGCTTCTTCTAACAGACCAAAATACACCCAAAATCAAGTGGATGATTCTGTTTTATTCACCAGTCTAATATATGTATATTTTTTCTTTTTTTCTTTTTTTTTTTTCTCCGTTTCTTCACCCCCTGGTTTCAGGTCTCTTCTGAGTCAGTTAAGGTATATTTTTGGGGGGTCGTTGCTACCTTTTTAGTATTTTGTTCTCTCATTCATCTATTCTTATCTGGATAAAATGACAAGGCAGAAAAACTCACCATGAAAAAAAAAAAAGAACAAGAGGAGGTACCAATGGCTAGGCGCCTAAATAATATGGACATTTGTAAGATGTCAGAAGTATAGTTCAGAATGACGATTATCAAGGTACTAGCTGGGCTTAAAAAAAACATGGAAGATATTAGAGAATCCCTTTCTGGAGAAATAAAATCCCTTTCTGGAGAAATAAAAGACCTAAAATTAACCAAGTTGAGATCAAAAAAGCTATTAATGAGGTACAATCAAAAATAGAGGCTCTTACTGCTAGGATAAATGAGGCAGAAGACAGAATTGGTGATACAGAAGACCAAATGATAGAGAATAAAGAAGCAAAATGAAAGAGAGAAAACAACCACTGGGCCACAAAGGGAGAATTTGAGAAATAAGTGATATCACAAGATGAAACAATATTAGAATAATTGGGATCCCAGAAGAACAAAAAGAGAGAGATGCAAAAGGTATACTGGAGCAAATTATATGGCAAAGCTAACAATCAAATTCCAGGAGGTACAGAGAACTCCCCTCAAAAATCAGTAAAGATAGGTACACACCCCATCATCTACTAGTAAAAATTAAGTCTTAGTAACAAAGAGAAAATCCTGAAAACAGCTCAGGACAAGAGGTCTGTAACATACAATGGTAGAAATATTAGATTGGTAGGAGACTTATCTACAGAGACCTGGCAGGCCAGAAAGGACTGGCAGGATATATTCAGAGCACTAAATGAGAAAAATATGTAGCCAAGAGTACCACATCGAGCAAAGCTGTCACTGAAAATATAGGAGAGATAAAAAGCTTCTAGGACAAACAAAAACTAAAAGAATTTGCAAACACCAAACCAGCCCTACGGGATATATTGAAAGGGGTCCTCTAAGAAAAGAGAGAGCCTAAAAGTAACAGACCAGAAAGGAACAGAGACAGTAACAGTCAACTACAGTAACAGTCAACTTACCTGCAATACAATGGCACTAAATTCCTATCTTTCAATAGTTACCTGAATGTAAATGGGCTAAATGCCACAATTGAAAGATACAGGGTATCAGAATGGATAAAAAAAATAAGACCCATCGATATGCCGTCTAAAAGAAACTCATTTTAGACCCAATGACACCTCCAGATTTAAAGTTGAGGAAGTATAAAATAATTTTCCATGCTAAAACACATCAAAAGAAACTGGGGTAGAAATCCTTATATCAGAGAAATTATATTTTAAGCAAACGACTATAATAAGAGATGAGGAAGGTCACTATATCATACTTAAAGGGTCTGTCCAACAAGAAGATCTAATAATTTTAAATATCTATGCTTCTATCATGGGAGCAGCCAATTATACAAAACAATTAATAATAATATCAAAGAGGGGCGCCTGGGTGGCTCAGTGGGTTAAGCCGCTGCCTTCGGCTCAGGTCATGATCTCGGGATCCTGGGATCGAGTCCCGCATCGGGCTCTCTGCTCAGCGGAGAGCCTGCTTCCCTTCCTCTCTCTCTGCCTGCCTCTCTTGTGATTTCTCTCTGTCAAATAAATAAAATCTTTAAAAATAATAATAATAATAATAATAATAATAATAATAATATCAAAGAAATACATAGACAATAATACAATAATAGGAGGGGACTTTAATACCCCCCTCACTGAAATGGATAGATCATCCAAGCAAAAGATCAATAAGGAAATAAAGGCTTTAAATGACACACTGGGGGGGGGGGAGCGCCTGGGTGACTTTTCCCCTAAGGTTGGGAACACCGTAGGGATGTCCACTATCACTGCTATTCAGCATAGTACTAGAAGTCCTAGCCTCAGCAATCAGACAACAAAAAGAAATAAAAAGCATCCGAATCCACAAAGAAGTTAAACTCTCACTTTTTGCAGATGATATGATACTTTGCGTGGAAAACCCAAAAGACTCCACTCCAAAACTGCTAGAACTCATACAGGAATTCAGTAAAGTGTCAGGATATAAAATCAATGCACAGAAATCAGCTGCATTTCCAAACACCAACAGCAAAACAGAAGAAAGAAAAATTAAGGAGTCAATCCCATTTACAATGGCACCCAAAACCGTAAGATACCTAGCAATAAACCTAAACAATGAGGCAAATATGTATCTAGAAAACTATAAAGTACTCATGAAAGAAATTGAGGAAGACACAAAGAAATGGAAAAAAGTTCCATGCTCATGGATTGGAAGAACAAATATTGTGAAAATGTCTATGCTACCTAGAGCAATCTACACATTTAATGCAATCCACACATTTAATGCAATCCTTATCCAAATTCCAACTGGTTTTTTAAAGAAATGGAACAAATAATCCTAAAATTTGTATGGAACCAGAAAACAACCTGAATAGCCAGAGGAAAGTTGAAAAAGAAAACCAAAGTTGGAGGCACCACAATTCCAGACTTTAAGCTCTATTACAAAACTGTAATCATCAAGAAAGTATAGTACTGGCACAAAAATAGACACACAGATCAACGGAACAGAAGAAAGAGCCCAGAAATGGACCCTCAACTCTATGGTCAACTAATCCTCAACAAAGCAGGAAAGAATGTCTAATGGAAAAAGGACAGTGTCTTTTTTTTTTTCTTTTTTTTTTTTCAGGGTAACAGTACTCATTGTTTTTGCACCACACCCAGTGCTCCATGCAATACGTGCCCTCTCTATTACCCTCCACCTGGTCCCCCAACCTCCCACCCCCCGCCCCTTCAAAACCTTCAGGTTGTTTTTCAGAGTCCACAGTCTCTCATGGTTCATCTCCCCCTCCAGTTTCCCACAACTCCCTTCTCCTCTCCATCTCCCCATGAAGGACAGTGTCTTTAACAAATGGTGTTGGGAAAATTGAACAGCCACATGCAGAAGAATGAAACTGAACCATTTCCTTAAACCACACTCAAAAATAGACTCAAAATGGATGAAAGACCTCAATGTGAGACAGGAATCCATCAAAATCCTTGAGGAGAACACAGGCAGCAAACTCTTCGACCTCAGCCATGGCAATTTCTTCCTAGAAACATCGCCAAAGGCAAGGGAAGCAAGAGCAAAAATGAACTATTGGGATGTCATCAAGATCAAAAGAATTTGCACAGCAAAGGAAACAGTCAACAAAACCAAAAGACAACTGACAGAATGGGAGAAGGTATTTGCAAATGACATATCAGATAAAGGGCTAGTATCCAAACTCTATAAAGAAATTATCAAACTCAACACCTAAGGAACAAAGAATCCAATCAAGAAATGGGCAGAGGACATGAACAGACATTTCTGCAAAGAAGACATACAAATGGCCAACAGACACATGAAAAAGTGCTCAACCTCACTCGGCATCAGGGAAACACAAATCAAAACCACAGTGAGATACCACCTCATACCACTCAGATTGGCTAAAATTAACAAGTCAGAAAACGACAGATGCTGGCGAATATGCAGAGAAAGGGGAACCCTCCTAAACTGTTGGTGGGAATGCAAGCTGGTGCAGTCACTCTGGAAAACAGCATGGATTTTCCTCAGAAAGTTGAAAATAGAGCTACCCTATAACCCAGCAATCGCACCTGTGGGTATTTACCCTAAAGATACAAATGTAGTGATCCGAAGGGGCAGGTGCACCCAAATGTTTATAGCAGCAATGTCCACAATAGCCAAACTATGGAAAGAACCTAGATGTCCATCCACAGATAGATAAAGAAGTGGTATACACACACACAATGGAATACTATGCAGCTATCAAAATACCCAACATTTTGCCATTTGCAACAACATGGATGGAACTAGAGGGTATTAAGCTAAGTGAAATAAGTCAATCAGAGAAAAACAATTATCATATGATCTCACTGATATGAGGAATTTGAGAGGCAGGACAGAGGGTTGTGGGGGGTAGGGAAGGAAAAAATGCAATAAGATGGGATTGGGAGGGAGACAAACCATAAGAGACTCTTAATTTCATGAAACAAACTGAGGGTTGCTGGGGGGTGAGGGGGTAGGGATAGGGTGGCTGGGTTATGGACATTTGGGAGGATATGTGCTATGGTGAGTGCCATGAAATGTGTAAGCCTGATGATTCACAGAATTGTACCCCTGGGGCAAATAATACATTATATGTTAATATAAATAAATAAATAGCAAAATGTATAAAGAACTTATGTAACTCAATATGAAAATTAATTAACTATTCCATCAGTGGACAAGCCATGTAGGAAATGATACTGATAAAACAAACTCAACAGATTTTCTTAATAATGGGATTAATAAAATATATGTAGTAACATTCCAAAATATTGAAATGATTCCTTCAATTCACAATTTTTTCAATGATGTAGGGATATTCAATTTTGGGGGAGGAGGGGACTCCCAGCAAGATAGTCTTCTTCACAAAATTTATTTTTCTTTTTGAAAATAAAGAGTTTTACTGCCAGTGACTTGATAAATCAAATAATAATCACACACACACACACACAAAAGCTAAATTCTCACATTCCAGTGTAGGAAGAACATGCTCTGGTTTGTTTTGTTTTCTTTGGTGGGGGGGGGGGGGTTATTTTAGATTAAAATTAAAATATCTGATACCAAGAGAAGTAATAGAAGGCTCAGGATTAAGCACAGGATGAGGAAATTCCTTTTCTACTAGCATTTTCCAGTTCTGATAAAAATCAAAGCAAAATAGATTTTTCCCTCTGTCTTTGCCAAGTAATGTTTGCATGCCCCGAAATTCTAGCAGCTTCCGCCCCTAAGGAGAGCCTACAATGTAAAACTGAGTCCTTTCCCAATGACTTGGATCTTAATGAGTCCTACCTGCACAACTGCACCTTTAAGAGAAGCAAAACCACAAGGAAGATACGGCAAACCTCTTCCCCTCTATGTCAGGTAAATAGGCTTGGATTATTCACTCTTACTGTTCCCAAAGGGAAACTGGAAAAACCAAAAAGACATAAAATTATAATCTGGGCTACACACACACACATACATGCATGCATGTGCAAGCACAGAACAGAAATCAATGCTATTCAGAAAGCTCCCGGGGAGATTTCTATAATAAAGCTGATGTTCTCCACTAAGGAAATTAATATGCCATTAACTCCAGCTGAATGTACGCCAGGAAAATTAAAAACCAAAAAACCAAAAAATGAAGCATGGCATTATCCTGACAAAATGCTAACCCCACATCGCCTAACCACTTTCGGACTTCCAACGGAAGTTAACACGAAGTCAGCCTTCATCTAGAGCTGGAAGGAAAAAAGAAGTGAGGTGGCCTTGAGATGGTGAGAAAGACAAAGGCTAGAGGGTTTTAATTTCTACAAACTCAGCCTGGTCTTGCCAGTAACGCAGGAAACCTTGGCCCAGGATCAAATTGCTGCCCTCGGTTAATTTCTGATAGAGTAGGAGGCAACCAATTTTATCACCATGCGAATATAGTAATTACATCAGGACTAACACGCAAGTCACCTCGGACGTATATTGAACGATAACGTACTGTGCCAACTTCATGTACTATTAACGTTTTCTAAATATGCAGGTCCTAGGACAAAACAGCCCATCTTCTCCAGGGTACGATCTCCCAGGCTGTGCCTTTTTTTTAAAGAGGGTTTTCAGGGGCGCCTGGGTGGCTCAGTGGGTTAAAGCCTCTGCCTTCGGCTCGGGTCATGATCCCAGGGTCCTGGGATTGAGCCCCGCATAGGGCTCTCTGCTCAGCAAGGAGCCGGCTTCCCTTCCTCTCTCTCTGCCTGTCTCTCTGCCTACTTGTGATCTCTGTCTGTCAAATAAATAAATAAAGTCTTTAAAAAAATAAAAATAAATAAAAAAAATAAAGAGGGTTTTCATATTTTAAGGGAGAGGAGTTGATACAAGATAATCAACAAAGGTATGAAAGAAATATACTGAAGTTTCTATTTTGGTTTCACTTTCATAGCCTTATAATACACAAAACCTATCACTACAGTATTATATATGTATAATATATATATTTTTTTTTAAAGATTTTATTTATTTGACAGATAGAGATCACAAGTAGGGAGAGAGGCAGGCAGAGAGAGAGAGAGGAGGAAGCAGGCTCCCTGCCAAGCAGAGAGCCTGATGCGGGGCTTGATCCCAGGACCCTGGGATCATGACCTGAGCGAAAGGCAGAGGCTTTAACCCACTGAGCCACCCAGGCACCCTAATATATATATAATATATTTTAAAAGTATTTAAGTAGCGTACGTGTTCTCAAATTTTGTTTTGGAACGAAAGGGTGAATTTGTCAAAAAAAAAAAAAAAAGAAAGAAAAAAGGGAGAATAACTTAACTACTCAATGTATTTGCGTACTGACGGGTCTACTCTAAGTATTTGCATCTGCTAAGGGTAATTAATGGGATAAGGCTGTACTTGGAATTGTCCTATCTTTGTCCATCCACTTCACAATTTGCAGAGTGCAATTACATACCCCTCGCTTCAATCTACCATCATCCAACAATAGAGCAGGTAGAATGTGGTGCAATCCCAATTTTTATCAGCTTCGGAGACCAAGAACTGGAAGGAACCATCTGAGGTGGATCCCTGAGTCCTCCTCTCCAGTCTGCTCCCCCACCTGCCTTCCTCCATTTGCTGCAAAGGCTTGTATCCTTAAGACAAAAATCACCCCCATTAGGATCCTTCAGATGTTGGAGAAAACCAGTACGAATACTTTTCATGAAATGACAACTTGGTAGTGAGCCCCTGTCCCTCAGATTTTCACCACCACATAACCATTTTTCTGGCCAGATTAAGTATCTTGATGAAATGTCAGCTCTCCACTTACAAGAAATTGAGGTAGAGAAGAAGAATCAATGACCTACTAAAGGAAAAATATACAGTCTTAATATCCTACAGATAGGGTGAAACACCTTACGACTCACTGGGCTACAAATATCAATGTCAAATCAATGTCAAGGAAAGAGAAGCTCTGCCTCCGTCCATCCTCTTCTTGTTTGTATCTGAGGAGACAAAGCTGAGGGATTAAGAGGCAAGGTCGGATCTCTAAATTGGCCTTAGGACCACTCAGAGTGTCTGTGAGTCTGTCTCTCTCTCTCTCTCTCTCTCTCTCTCTCTCACACACACGCTTATAACCCCTACTTTTTGTAGAAAGAGCTACGAAAAAAAAAATTACTTAAAAATTACGTGCCCAACAAAAAGAAAACCGGCTTATCTTCTAATGCCATGAATTATTCTAAGTAAGCACTTCGATTTAAATGACCCACCTTACTTGCTTTTTAGTGCCTATTAATTTTCTCCAAATCCAGGAAATTACTCAAATCCATTTAGGATCCAAACTCATTTGCCTTTAATTGAAAAATTTCTAATCAAAAATTCTAATGTAGCCTATTTTCACTGTAAAAGAAACTGCATAAACACGTTTCTGAAGCCAAGTAGCCTGTCAACATGAGATTAATGATGCCCATAAAAAACCAAATGAAAGCATTTCCCCCCAATAAATGCCACATACTCTTTCCGTGCAAAAAGGGACATTCAATAATTTTTGTTAATTTCTTTGTAATAAGTATGTCACATTATCAAAATCAGGAATAAAGAAGCTACTCAGAAGTAACACCAAGGTTCTGTATATCACACAAGCCTTGAATCTGAATGCTTTAAGCAGCCATCACATTGTACTCCTTTTACAAATGGTAGAGAGTACCGTGTCCTTAAGACACAGATTTCTTTCCATTGTTCTCTTCTCAGGGACAGTGTGGTTCAGTGACTATGACAAACGCTGATCTCAGAGTTTCCGTTTCAGAATGGGGCTTTGTAACCAGCTTTCCAAAGTGATCACGGGTGAGGTCCTTGACTTAATGCTGGCTTCAGTTAACACTTCCATACATGAGAATGTCAGAAAGCAGTATTGGTCCAAGAGTCTGCATCCATTAGCCAAACACCGGGAAGGCTAGCAGAGCTCTCTGCTAAAATGCAGACACAGTGTCTATCAGAGAAGTCTGTAATAAATTCCGGACCCTACATTTACCAAGGTCAAACACATATCATGCATGAGGTTCACAGAACTGTTTCTTTTGGTTCAAGCAGTTTCATCAAATAGATAATTATCCTGTAAATAATTCCTAAACTTGGGGTGATTTAACCTGCCCTGTTTTTCAGCCCTCTATCATAGCTTTTTCTGATGTTCACAGTGGCAGGGGAGGCTGAGATGATCTAATTTTTCTAGGACCCTGGAGTTAGGGATTAGAGCAGACTCATAAGGAGCATTTGGCTATCATTAAGAAGAATTAAGGCCAAAAATTCAGTTCTCAACTATTTGTTTGTTTATGTTAATGATGTGGTTGCTACATATTTCCAAAGAAACAGAAATGTAAAGAGGCTTTTCTCTGGGGCGAAGGGGGGTGGTCTTCAATCCTACTAGTTCAGTATAAGACCACCAAGGTGGTCTTTGGAGAGGGCCCTGCTTTCTGCTTTCTAAAGCACACAGTTGTAAACAGCAACTGGTTGAAGTCCTAATTAGCATGAAACAGGCCCCAGGAATGAACACCAAGATGACAGGGGTCACTGAACTAAAGAAAAGGTCAAGCTATCCCAGTCCTCCAGGACAATGCCCAAGGTACCCATGCAAATTAGGGAAGCAGCCCAGGCTTGTAGGGGATGAGCAGCCACAGGAAAACCTCCAAGCCTCCTTTCACTTTCCCCTCCTTAAAAGAAAGAAAACAGAAAAAGAAAGAAAAGAAAACCAAATGACCCACTTCTGCAGAGCAGTATGATACATAATTAGTAATCACTTCTGTCGTGGAGAAACAAGAAATAAAAGGCAGCTAAGAACATCGCAATGGCAACCAAGAAGAATTACAGAATACAATTAGCATCTGTGCTAAGACGGGCAGTGGTTTTCTCCCACAACATCCCAGTATTTCTACCACAAAGAGGAAAGCTGTACAATCAACTGCCAACTTGTCGATTTTTTTTCACTGAAAAAAATAATAAAGAGAAATTCTACACACATACTCTATTCACATGTGACAAAGGACCCCTTTCTTAAAATGTACTATAGGACTGTTGGTTTTTCCATTCTCCTAGCAATGAAAACCCTTCCTTCTTCAAATTACTGCAAGATAACTGTAGAAATTTGATTTGGAAAAAGTCTGAGAGATAGGTTTTCAGCATTTTGAGTCCTATTAACTTGATCTGATCATCAACCATAATCCCCCCTACCCCGTTTTGATTTGTTTTCATTTTTGTTTTAAATCCCACTTTTGTTCATATTCAACTTGGGAAAAGTTTCAGCTACTCGGAGTAAGAATAGACTTTAAATCAGCAATCAAGTTATTTAACGTTAGAAAATAGTTATAATTGCAAAGGCAAAACTTTTCCAGGATAACTCAAACGGAAACAGAAGTTCAGAAAACCCAAAATAAAATCTAATATTCATTATTGTAGTTCTGCTTTCTAAAATAGAAAATTGTCTTTGTAACAAAAAGAGATCAGAAACATAACCCCTATTAAGAAACTTCCTTCAACTAGACTGTGACTTAAAAATGACTGTTTGCAGCCAGAAAACCCATTAAGTCTACTTAAAAAGAGAAGGGGGGAAAAAAAAACTGGTATGTTGAGATATCAGTAATAAAAGGAAGCTAGAAGACTTTTGTTTAGATACATAAGTATAGTTTGTGTTCTATGCAATTTTTTAATATTGACCTCTGAGAATACAAATACATTTTTACTGCACAACTGAAACTGTTAATCCCACTTCTCATGAGGCAAACAATATTTTTTCTGTTTCTGACTTTTTTAAAACACATTTTCTTATTATTCTCGGCCATTCCATTGATGGTTAAAGAGCATCCATACTAAGTTTCATAACTTGTCTCAAGTGATGCTACTCAGGCTTTTTATGTATTCATATCACAAGTTATCAATACGGTACACAGGATTTATAAGTTGTATGCAATAATATCTATATAATATAAACATTCAAAAAGGAGGTGATGGTTGCTATCAAAAATCAGCACTGAGTCCGATATTTTATGCAAATTATCTCAAATCCATCTCCCTGTATTTCTCACAAAAGGGAAAAAAGGAATAGAGTATTTTATTACTCTTTGAAGCTGGAGAAAATGTTTTTCTTAGATCTTACAATGGTCAGTTAAACTCATCTGATCAGTGGAACTGAGCAAAATATTCTCGTTCACTCTAAGATTATGCAAAGCAGACAAGAAAGCAGCAATTTGGGCACTGAATACTTAAGGTTTAAAAAGCAGATATCGGCAAAAAGCGTATATTGTGCTTCGCTCACTCCATTAGCAATCTTACAGTGGATGTGCTAAAAGGCAAACAAAAGATGAAGAACAGATAATTAATAAAAATAATCTTTTCCATAATCAAATACTTACAAATAAATTGTACACAAAGGTACTTACAAAACATCCATTTCTAAAGACAAAACCTGTACTCCAAAAGTAGAAATCTAACCACTAAGTTTCCATTAATGCCAGAACAAGGACATATAACATCCTAAGAAAGTGGCTATTTTATTTAACTGCTATGCTAAATGAAATTGCTAAAAGATCCATCTATTATCACATCTTTACTACTCTTGATTCCAGTTCAATCTACACCTGCCAATATATACTTGCTGAATAATAAGATATTAGTCACATGCTTATTCTGATAGGTTTTATAATGTACAATTGTGCCTTGAATATCAAGTCCCTAAACTATAAATGTGAGTTAAATTTGAAAGGCTCATCACATGAAACATTCTTATTTGCTATCCTTGATGAGTGACCACGGTAGAATAATCTACTTAATAGATCCTACTTGCAACTTACACCCCCAGCCTAAATCCTTCAGTATGTCTCCATCGGCATGGTTACTGTAAATACCATCCAAATTTGCCCTTTACCAATCTTTCCCACCTGAAATCCCATCATTACCAATAACATCTCCAGCACTCTGACCAGTGCTTTCTACTCTGACATGATGTTCAGATTCCTTGCCTTTGTTCGTGTTGTTCTCTCTGTCTGTAATGTCCTTCTCTGCCACATTGTTTTGCCCAGAGAGCTACTCAGCCTTGGAAGTGTCAGGCTGTGCAAGAATTCTTAATTGACTAACAACCACAATAAAAGGCACTCTCCACATTAGTACTTAGCATGGCTTATTTCAAACTTCTTTAGAAGGATAAAGCTGAAAGAGAGAGAAGATTCTGGAGGGACTTGGAATGCTCGTTATTTAATAATGTGCCCATCACATTCCTACAATTCTGTAGGAATGGGTGGGTAAAAATCAAATATTATAAGATATTATCTCTGCTCTTAAGCTACACAGAATGTTGCTGAGAAGGTAAGGCTATTGTACGTAAAATAAGTAGTAAACATTAACAAAATTTGACCAAAAACCAGAGACTAGAATAATAGTGAGGAAGATTTACATAGTATTTTAGAACTTATAAAGTAACTTCCCTGTATTACCAAATGCAATCCTTACATCTGGGTGAAAAAGTGATTTGTATTACAACTGACTTACTGAAAATAGATTTGGAAAGTTACACTGTTCTTCCTAATGATGGCTCTGGGACATGATTCTAGGACACTACTGCAACTCACCATTATTTCACTTTCTCCTACAAGGTGCAACCCCCAGAGAGAAGCAGACAGAGGAAAGGGGCCTTGATGGAAGCCTTGAAGAATGGGAAGGATCTGGACAGACAGAAAGGGAGAAAACAGCAAAGTCATGAAGAAAAACTATGGAAACAGTATGAACATCAACAATGTGAGAGCCTTTGAAGAGATGGATCTGCAAGAGAAAAGAAGGAGGAGGAGGAGGAGGAGAAGGAGAAGGAGAAAAAGGAAGAGGAGGAGGAATGAGGAGAATCAGCTGGAAAGTAGGAAACAAACCCGGTACGTAAGGAGAGGCAAAGCTGAGCAAAGGCATTCGGAATGAGATGGTACTTAAAAGTTTGGGACTGGCAGTTTGTGAGTAAGTCCACATCAGATTTAAAGAATTTTAAAAAGACATTTTTAAATAATACTCTCCAGAACATTTTATTGGATAAAACCTCACTCCAGTTCAGTGTAAGTTAACAGTTTACAGCAGCTGGAGAAACTTAAACACATATAAGAGAAAATTCTAAATCCTCTGTAAAGATAATTACAAAACAAAAAACAAATGCATCCTCTAAAGATTTCCTTTAGAAAATCCACAGTATAGAAAGGAGATCATTCTGAGTAGATTTCATTTTGATTCCTTGGTTTCATTGCCTTGCTATATCAATAAACTATTTTTAAAGAAATGCTTCTTTAACCTACCTCAATTACCAACCAGGTTCTATACTCGTTGTAAGTAGGAGAACCATAAATGTCCCTTGTCCCAGAAGAATATGAGCTCATGTGTGTGGCTCTGGTATAGTTATTAATCATGTCCTCTTCTATTCTCAAAAAGGTTCCAGCTTGGATAATGAGAAATGGAAAAGTCACTCTAAGCTATAACATATGACAACAAATGATACCAAGGCTGTGACCAGAGACTCTGCATTATACAACCCAAGGGGCACCATTTACACTGAAATCTATGAATATGGCACCCCCTGGAACCATGTAACACAGAGAAACAGGAGCCCATGGATATCAATTGAGCAGGCTGGCAGCTACGTTCAGGCACACTTTCAAGTTTGTTTAACATGACACACGTTTGTCTGGTACAAGGTATTGTCCAAACTAAATCCCCATCGGGAAATGAAATAAAATATCCAGGTGACCCCAAAGCCAACACACCCAGAGTGGAACCAGGATGCTGTGCTAGCGCTCCCTGGGGGCCAGTGGCGGTACTGCACCACCTACTGATAGCTAGGAACCATCATGAAGGTCTACACTGGCCCTTTTCTCTCTTTGCTCCATATTTCAAAAAACAAAAATCTAAACATAGAGGAGGTACCCTTGGAAAGGCTAACATGAGTAAGCCAAGGCTTGCTTGCTTGCTTTTTTTGAAGCCAAGACATTCTTAACATACATTGGCTAATATTGGTATTTATGTGTGTATTGCTAGAAACTCAGTAAAAGTTAGTACAAGTCAATAGGATATTCTCATATACACCTTAAATTTCTTGGTAAAACCAGAAATTGGACTTTATCCATACACTCAGACACTCAGACAACCCATTGCCAGTTTTTTCCTAAATTATATTTCCTCTTAAAAGAACACAATCCCAATCCTCTCAAAGAATGAAAATTTGCCAAGCCCTCAACTAGATACTAAAGAAACTAAAAGATTATAAATGTGTCAGAGAAAAATTCAAACCAAGCATAAAAGGAAAACGGGCTGAATTTTGTCTCTTTCCACTAGATATGACTTGGTACATACACATTCTCTACCACAGTGTTATTGAAAAAGGAAGAAATATGAGCATCATTATATATCACAGGCTTTTATTACTACTAGAGATTAAGGCTGGCCTAAAGCAGAACATTTTTATTCTCCAGTAAAAATATTTTTCTTTTTGAGATTGCAAAAAAATTTCAGTGACCATTATTAGTTATCTAGAACTCCATGAACTTCAGGAGGCCTAAAATCAGGTATAATTACTTCACACATCCTCTTTTAACATTCCTTTTATACTCATGTCCCACACGGTATATTCTCATAGGCCCTCATGGCCCCTGAGGATGGCAATCTTGTTTCTATCTCTTCCCACAAAACCTAGAAAACAGGCAGCCCTGCTTTAATTTTTTCCTTGACATGAGGTTAAGATTTTTGATTAGTACCAAAATAAACCCTAAATTAAAACCCTTCTTACCCATGTATTTTGGTGTCTGTCTTACCAATGGAAAAATTCACAATTTATCTGAACCCTGAATGGATATCACGTAGTTGGTTTGTGGCAGAAGAAACATCTTGTTTCTAGATATACTTCCTCCGTATTCCTTTAAAGCAGAACATTCATTTAGTCTGGGCTGAGGATGGGAACACTCAAAGACTATTTCTCAGCTTCCCTGGCAACCAGCTGTGGCCATACGATCAAATTCCAGTAAATGAGACACGGTGGAAGTGATAAGAATAACATTCAGGTCCTGCCCCTGAAGGAAAGTGGGTGCCAACCAATTCCTGTTCCCCAGTACTGCCTGAATGAAGACACAGTGCTGGAAGACATGGCACCCTTCTAGGACCTGAGATGAAAGCCCCATCTTAAGGTGGATAGAAGGAACTCTATCAGTTCTAGACACGATATTTTTCTGTGAGAGAAAAATGCATGTTCTTCACACTGAGGTCATTGCTATTTTGGCTCTTCTTCTTCTTCTTCTTCTTGTTCCTCTGTTGTTCTTCATTTCTTAGATAAAATAAGTGAGGAAAAAGGTAAAGCTACCCTGTATGAAAGAGGTATTCCTCCTAACCACTGGCAGGGCAATATCAATTCTCAAAAATATCCAAACAACAAGGGATTCCTCTTTTCATTCTGACACAGAAATATCTTACCTAAAATTCTTATCTCTTAAACTGCCAGGAAAAACAACAACAAAACAAAACAAAATCTGCTTTAAGAAAATGGGGAAAAGGGGCACCTGGGTAGCTCAGTGGGTTAAAGCCTCTGCCTTCAGCTAGGGTCATGATCCCAGGGTCCTGGGTTTGAGCTCCGCTTCGGGCTCTCTGCTCAGCGGGGAGCCTACTTCCTCCTCTCTCTCTGCCTGCGTCTCTGTCTACTTGTGATCTCTGTCTGTTAAATAAAATAAAATAAAATCTTTAAAAAAAAAAAAAGAGAGAAAGAAAATAAAATGGGAGAAAAAACCAAGGTCTCAAGAGGCCACTTTGGGGCTCCGGCATTAATATCTTGGCTAAAGAAATATCGCCCCTCTTTTTGCTATGGATAAATTACATGCTAGACAAATCTTCTTTAGTCCTCAGTACAAAAACCACTACCTAGAAAACTTGAACAGTCCGAACAATATTAATTATTTACCACAAATCAACAGATATTTTATCACAAGCTGCAACATAATCAAAAGAACATTAGGTTGAGCAGTCACAAATCACTGCCAAGCTTTTGACTATATATAATTCAAAACAAGACTTAAAACTGCCAAAAAGACATAGAAGCTGGGAGTCCCTAGTGACAACCAATAAACTAACTCAGGAGTAACTGTGAAGAGAAGTAAAGTGGGAGAATGTTTAGAAGCAGCAAAGCAACATATAACATTTTCACTTGGGCTCAATTTTCCCATCAGAAAACCAACATGGCATATAAATTATATGAAGAAAAACTATAAACTACATATACATCAAAATACCAAATCACATTTGAAAACAAAACAACAAAACAAAACTTCTTTCAAACCTCTGTCAATGAAGAAATATGGGGACATTTTTCTAAATAATTCAAATTATCCTTTCTTTTAAACATAAAAAAGAGGTACCTTTGCCTGCCCCAACACTGCTTTCCGGTTTGTATCGAAAACTGAATAATTCCACAGATCATAACAGAAAAAAGGACCCAGGACAGAATTTGAAAAGTTGTAAAATTCCAGAATTTCTTGGGGGGAATTAGCATTATTTGGCATAGCTCTTGATTCTAGAGGAAAAAAGAATCAAATTTACTTGGGTGTGGGGAGACAAAAAATGCTGTTAACTATTTACTGCTCAGCTTAATAAAAGTCAAAATTTTTCTACTTCCTCCAATGACGCAAACTACTTCCTGTGTATACCATCAGCAGACTGTCAGTAGAACTTTCTGCAATGATGGAAATGTTCTGCACTTGACAGCCATTAGTCAAGAGAGTTTCCTGAGCTCCAAAACTGTGACAAGTGTATTGAAGACTGAAGCCTTTATTTTATTTTAATTAATTTTCATTGTCCCATGTGGCTGGCGACTACACATTAGATAACAGGGGTCTAGATGGTGCTCCATCTCTACCATCTTTTGAGTCTCCACGCAAATGCCATCTCCTCTGTGAAACATTTCCACACCCTGCAACCCAGAAGTTAGATCTCTCTCCTCTAGTATACCACAGCAATTTAAATACACAGAGAGAAGTTTCCATTGGGATTGGATCAATACATAAGTCAAAAGTATAGCTGAATCAAAATTATTCTTAAGAATCCCTTACAAAGACTCTAATTCATTAATTAAATCTAGCCAGTTTTCCTCCCAAGTCAGAAGCAACTCCCTGTTTGTTCAGTTAAACACCAAATGTAGCAGCAGATTTGCATTTAAAGGCCATAATATGAGAACAATTCACATCTAAATACGAGTTAACAGCAGCAGAGGGAGAGACACATGTCAATGAGACCAACCCCAGGAACAGAAGATTCCCTTGTCCCATGTAACACTTATTCGGGTGCAAATGTGAACGTGGCATAAGCAGAACCAATAAAACAGCACCTCTCTTTCCTTATCCACTGCTCCCCCGTTCTTGCCTACCTTAGCTGCCTTCCTTAGCTGTCCATGTCATGTCCGACCTCCCTATCCCTGCTGCAGCCATCCCAGATATTTCAATTCATGTATATTAAACGTAGGTATGATGGCATTCCATTAAAATAGCACCTACCACTTTCTATTGTTCATTAGTTATTTATACATAACCTCTCTGTCCTGCTCAATTATTTATTTTTGTCTTACTCATATGTCAATATAATTTGTATTGTTGTCAAATGCAAAAGCACTGAATTTAAGTTACACCATTATTTGCTCTTATTTATAATAAAATTAAGGACTGGTTTGAAAGCAAATGTACCAAACTCAAAAGCCATCAGCGGCCAAAAAAAAAAAGGGAAGGTGTCCTGTCTCACGTGTGACAACCGTTATATAGTTCCTGCTGGTGGTGTGGGGTGAGGCCAGTGTTACTAGCTCTTTCAAGAATTCAAGGGAAGCCAGAAATTCAGTTGTTTATTTGCAATTCAATTTATAATGTTTAACTCACTCAAAAAAAAAAAAAAAAAAAAGTACTGACTATATCAAGCAAATGGTTCTGGGAGGCCATGAATTTCCGATCTCTGCCCTGCAGGGTAAAGTGCTCTAGGCAAATTCAGTTGTTTGCAACAACTCTTTCCTATGCACTCAGCTAGGAATACTTTGGTGAACCGGACATTTAAGTTGCTGGCTCTGGTACAATTATGTTTTGACAGGCAGGCAGATAATAAACAAGAACACAAATTAAGAAGTGATTTTAGATAATCATAAAGGTTATATCAAAAGCACAGTGATTAAAGAGAGATGGGCTAATTCAGAGTAAGTGCTTAGGGCAAATCAGCCTCCCCCTTGGCTTTTCTTATATAAATGGAAGATAAAATTACCTCAAGGGAGAGCTCAGCTAGGCTATTTTAGAGGTCAGTGGTTGTGTTTATTTACCTTGCTCTAAGGATTAACACATCCTCTTCTGTAGGCTAGACTCTACGGAAGAACAGTATTGAACCCTCCAACAGATGGGAAAGTCCTGCTGAACTAAAATAAAGCGTTCCCTTCTAACATTCTGTCACAGAGTAAAACGGATCTGAAAATCTGAAACCCTAAATCTTTCAGATACCCTTATAAACAATGAGCCAAGAGCTACTAGAAGCAAATCAATTCATTAAATGCATATGTTTGAGGAATTTAATTGCCTCGCCATTTACTACAGTCATATCATATTAAATGGGATAAATTTCACAGACTGGAAGGTTTTATTATTTCCTAGGCAAACTCAAGTAAAAGTCACAATTTGACTTGCAGTTATGCATTTTATTAAGAGTACAATAATAAATTACTCAAAAACACTTACATTCTAATGGGATTCACATCCACACACAAAAATTAAACACTAGCGGTAGAATTTTAGACTTAGGGTAACATATAATTTTCAATAAAAAGTCAGCCTATAGTCATCCTGGTTCCTCAGATTTGGATACAACTATATTAAAAGAAAACAAAACTCAGCCATGAAAATAAATGTTCTTACATCACTTCTCACATTCATGCTCCAGAAAACATGGAGGGAAGATGATGGCTTGAACACATGCAGATTCTAGGTCACCGTCATACTTGTTTGGTAGCTGCACTTAACCTCTCCATCTCGCACGGCTAGCTATTCAAGTAACCTGCAGTCTCCTGTGCTCCTCAACTGGGTCTGAGAGAAAAGGAGAGACCTGCTGAATGCTGGGCTGCGGACTGAGCTGGATGTGGTGTCAAGTCCCCCCCCGGCACTCTTTGGGACCTACCTGCCTTGGAGACTGTATATTTTTATATGGTCTCTAGGCCACAGAGCAGTTAGGCAGACTCTGCCCTTGGAAAAGTCTCTGGTGGCCCACACTGCCTGTGGCTGGGTATGGAAGACTTGTCCGGAAAAAAGCATTAGCACTCCCAATTGTCACACTCTGTGCCACATTCAAAACGGCGGTATTGGGAATTCGGCAATATGATCTCCATTGATGCCTTACTCTCTCTCAAGTGGTTTGGATCCTAGACAAAAAACTATATATAGACTCTCAGAACCTCAACTCTAATGACCAATAAATATACAACTGCAGAAAATCCTGCATCAACACCGTAAAGTAAGGAAGCATCCCCCTCAAGATGCCAGAAATGTTGAGGAATTTATCCTGGATATGTTGCATGTGGAACCTAATTAAAAAGACATTAAGGGCCTCAAAAAGGCAGCCACACCTCCAGAAAACTACCCAGTGTTGTGGGAAGCAAACCATGTTTGGCAGAATTCCACTAACACATCTTAATTTGCAGAGTTAGGAGCTGGAAGTGTGGACAGGCCATGGGATATTGGGCACACACTATTTAGCTTAACTCAGAGCAGCTGTGTTAGAAGGCATAATAGTCACAAAATGTTTATGACATACAAAAATACAAGTGTGCTAGGGTTCTTTCTCTATTCCAAGCTGAAGTACCAGAAAGAGGGTTGGACACAGCCATAACACAAACCTGGCTCTAAGATCAAAGCAAAAATGCAGACTCAAGTGTGAATTCTGTCCCCACAGATACACTAAATGGCAGAAGAGAAGACAGCAGACATAAAATTCCTCTGCCCATCTGTAGAGCTCCATCTTCCTCTCTAACTTCTAGAACCTTCCACTGACAGTGCTGATTTTTACCAACTAGGTCTCCAGCACAAGTTCTAAGAGAAGGAGCCTCAAGGTAATCCTGTAAAGTTGTAAAATAAACTCCAGTTCCGAACAGACCTCTCCATTTGTGAAGATGACTTAGCAGAATAAATAAATAAACACACACACACACACACACACACACACACACACACTTTAAAACATAAAAATTATGTGGGCGCCTGGGTGGCTCAGTGGGTTAAGCCTCTGCCTTGGGCTGAGGTCATGATCTCAGGGTCCTGGGATCAAACCCCACATTGGGCTCTCTGCTCAGCAGGAAGCCTGCTCCCCACCCCCCCACCCCTGCCTGCCTCTCTGCCTACTTATGATTTCTCTCTCTGTCAAATAAATAAATAAAATCTTTAAAAATAAATAAATAAAACAAAAAACATGAAGAAAACTTATTTAAAGATTTCAGGAAACAAATGCTCACCTTTGTATTCTTAGTACAACTTGAGAAAACATGGCTTCTATGAAATACAAGATCTGAGAGAACAGTATGAGATTTTGTGAAAAGCAGGGAAGGACGAGTTGAGGAAGGAGCGAGATTTAAAGGTAGCTGGGTTTTTTTTCAGGAAACAGTTTACTGAAGCTGAATTTTCAACAACAGAATTTAAATCCTCAGGAAGACAAAATAAACAGCAGAATCAATCAGCAGTAAGTAAACTTCTTCCATTCCACAGAAAATAAGAAAAAAAAAAAGAATTAGATGAAGAAGGAAAAGTAAGGTAGGCAGTAGAAAGAGCAGAAACCAATCCATACACAACCTTAACAGAGAAAAGATGACAAGGAAAAAAAAAAATCAAACGTTTGTAGGGAAGAAACTTCCACAGGCTGATGAAAAGCTGAAGGAACAAGGTAACACTCAGTACCTGGCAAAGTAATGAAAATTGACCAAAGCCTAGCTACTCCTAGATCATCTTTGAAGTGTAAGAATTTTTTAAAAATCCTAAAAGCATCAAGACAGAAAAATGTAAAAACTACAAAGGAGGAAAATATCAAACTGACTTCAGATTTTCCAAAAAGCCAAGGACACAATATTTCAACTCAAGAGTAACAGACTCTCACAAGTTGTTCATTTGTGATTGAAAACAAGAGAAGAATGACAGGTAAGGGTCCTTACAGATTTTTATATAAAGGCAGCATTCAGACACATGCAGAACAAATAGAAAAGTTAAAAAAAAAATAGCTACTATAAATGCTGCCATAAAAGGGAATGCAAAAGGCACAAGTAATTTCTAAAGAATATAAATATATGAAAACATAAAAACAGTAATAATATGCCAAAAGAAATGGAGAATAGTAAAAGGAAGTAAAACTGAGTAAATACTGTCAGTTCTAAAAGAGGATATCAATGTATCTTTTCTTATATCAATAACGAATATGAAAATATGTTAATGGCTCTATCAAAACTTCTTAGAACCAAAAAGGAATCAAAAAAAGGCATTCCTCTGAAGTCACTTAAAAATGAGTATTTAAAGACAGTGTCTCTGAATGAAAATATACATGTAAAGATACACACCAGCACACACACAGATACAGTGGGGGGCTTGTAGGGTACGGGAGAAAGGGAGGAGGAAGGGAGAAACACATATGCAATCTATTCTATGAACGAAGGTAAGGACTGTAAAAAGAGTATCTACGTCTGACATTAGAGCACATGAAAATCAGTGGTGTAGGTGTTCCCCTTAAACTGTAACCAGAAAATCTGCAAATTAGGGAGGTTGCAAGTAACAAAAAATAAAGTACTAAATACATACATTAAAAGAGAATGTAGAAACCTAGCAGGGTGGGAAATAAAGCTCTCACTTTTTGTTCACTTAAACAGGCAAAAGAAATGGATATTCAGAGAATTTGAATATACAATTGATATGGCTACTTTAATGACTGTAGGTTAAGATCCACACTCTATAACAGGTAAACCTTTTGGGGAACCTGGGAGGCTCAGTTAGTTAAGCGACTGACTGCCTGAGGCTCTGTCAGGAGTCCTGGGATCAAGCCCTTAACCGGCTCCCTTCTCAAAAGGGAGTCTGCTTCTCTCTCTGACCCTCCCCCATCTCATGCTCTCCCTTGAAAATAAATAAAACCTGGGCACCTGGGTGGCTCAGTGGGTTGAGCCTCTGCCTTTGGCTTGGGTCATGGTCTCGGGGTCCTGGGGTTGAGCCCCATGTCAGGCTATCTGCGCAGCTGGGAGTGTGCTTCCCCCTCTCTCTCTGCCTGCCTCTTTGCCTACTTGTGATCTCTGTCTGTTGAATAAATAAATAAAAATGTTTTTTAAAAAAAGGAAAAGAAATAAAATCTTTTTTAAAAAAAGACACACCTTTCATTGTTAAGGAGTACTTTGAAAACTAATCCTCCAGCACATGTTTAAAAGGAAGCCTTTCTTTTATCACAGCAAATTGAAATGATAAATTTTAAATGTGAAAAAAAAATCACGAGTGAAATACTACTTTATCAAGTAATAAAAATAAGATGAAGGTAGAAATGTAGAACATTAGAAAACCATGATAAAATTAACACCTATGCTATGTTGCAAATAGTAATGAGAGACAAATTTCTAACAAAATGTTTTCATTTCTAAGCACTACAAGGTAGAAAAAGTTAGTAAGCATTCAACTTCATAAGCCAGAAATATAACAAGAAAAAACACAAAGCTATAAAGATTAAGTCAGAAATTGATTATAAGACAGAAAAAAAACTAAAGAACTGATTAACACATCTAACCGCATGTGTTATAAACGAAAAGTATATCAAAGATAGAACCCTCTACATCACTAGTTCTCAACATTTCCTGCACCTACAGATTACTTGGGGAAATTATTAAAAACATACTGACTTGGCTACAGGGGATTATGTCCAGAATGGTCAGCTCTAAACTAGTACCCCAGTGGTTCAGACACCTGTGGTCTGAGGACATTCTGAGAATTTGAAAAACTGTCTTAAACTCAGCTCAAGTCTATTAAAGACAGACAAGCAGGCAGATAATAGAACTCAATAAGGAGGAGACACAAAAACATGCCAAAATTTTTCAAGTTATATGAAAACACTAGGCACCACTTTGTCCTAACAATTTTAAAGACACAGAGACGTAATTTACTTTCCAGGAAAAAAAAAAAAATTGATTAAAGAAAAAAAAATAAAACTGAACAGATCAATAGCCACAAAACAATAAAAAGTTGTCAATGAAATACCCTGTAAGAGAGCCAGGCCAGTATCATTACACAGATAAAGTCATACAAACCCAAGGGACAGATACTTATGTCATATAAAATGTTTCAGAGAACATAAAAGCTCCCCAAATGATTTTATGATACTAGCATAATCCTGACAAACACAGCTTAAAAAAAGAAAACCACAGTCCAATGGTGAAACAAGTACAAACATAAACTACTGGCAAAGAGACTCTAGCAGTATATTAAATATATCACCCTGTACCTATGTTTGTTTTATTCTCAGGTGCAATATTCATTTAGTTAAAGGGTAATTATTAGTGTAATTCTTTGCATCAATATGTGAAAGCAGAAAACAAATGAATAATTACATTTTTTTTTAATGGAGGCTGTCAAAGATAGCCAATACATGTTTATGTATTTACCTCTGCTCTCTCACAAAACCCCAGGGAAACATCAGTGAAAAGAGTGTTTTCAAGGGGTGTAAACACTCAAGGACACTTTGTTGAAAGGCCACACTTTGCCATACTCATAACACCTATCTGTGTCACAGTATTTAATCATGCATTCAATAAATGTGATTTAAGATTTCGTCTGTGCCAGTTATGATGTCAGATATTTTATCTTTCCTCCCTCCCCCAGAAAGAATATTAGCTCACTAAATAGGTGCCCTGTCATCGTACTCACCATCTTGTCATCCTGATCAGTTAACTGGGGTGCATGAAGTATTTGTCAAAAAAAAAAAGAATGAGAGAAAAGGAAAAAGGAAACTGTTTATTAAAAAGGAGCATTAAGAAAAAAGGAATAGGTCATCAACAAGATTTTTAATTGAAAACACAAATATTCAAGACCTCTGTGTGCCCGCACATCCCTTAGCTGTCACTACGCAAGGATTCTTTGGGGTGGGACTTCCTTAGGACACAGACAGCAGCATCAGCCAAGGCAGGCCAACTTCAGTTCCTGGCCCAGGCTTGCTGGCCTAGAAGTCTGTGACAGCTTAGAGTTCAAAGCCTCTTGCCACTTTGGATCATAAAGCCTTAGAAGTTTCTCTGTGTCTGGGCTTTCAATGCTGATGCTGAAAACGTTCCAACCTTCTACCTATTCCCAACATCACAAGGCTGAGTATGCTTCAAATTTGAGCTGGTCTCCTCCTTCTGCCTCAGGGCTGCACATTCTCCACTGTAGGCTTTCTGGAACATCCTAACAAATGCGTACCCTTATCTATGTCTGCATTCTCCCATTCCTGGGAAGAATCCCAATGAACTAAGTTACTATGTCTCAACCAATTTCCTGTTTTTCATCAACTAAATGTCCTTAAGAAAGAAGATGGTGTTGATTCAGTGCCTCCCTCTGTGATGATCCTTCCCTAAGCCCGGAAGAACAGACAAACAACTGCCCAGTGACTGATCACGAGCTATATTGTTTCAACTTAGTTCCTGTACTTCATTTCCTCCTTCTCAGAGAAACCTTCTCAGAGGAACCACAATTAACAGGGAATGGGTTTTCCGGCTTTCTGCCCTTCCACAGTTGTGTTTGTTAGCTTACTTCTTATAAAGATAATTCTTCTAAAACTAGCCTGATGTAAGTGCCAAACATGGCAAAAAGTTCCCGAATGTTCAGATAATGTTCCCTGTATCACCATGTCCATTTCCTTCACCAATTACCCCATGTGCATTGCAGGCAATACTCTCTCATTTCCTAGGCTAGCAATCCTGGACTCGTTGTGGTTCCTTCTTCTTCATCCTTATACTCAATCTCTCAAGACTTATCAAAGGAAATAATGTCTTGACTGACAGGGAAGGGGGAAAGAGGTTCAGTGACCAGAGCATTCCTCTCAAGAAGAGGCTGGTGTTAGGTATGTGGTAAAGCCCACGAGGCTCCAGGACAAAATGCTTTAACAGCTCTGTAGAACTGCAGAAGTGTTTGAGAGAATGGGCCCCAGTGAGGTAAGCACGAGAGAGAAGATGCCCAGTGATGTGGCAGAGGGCTGGAACCAGAGTAGAGACAGAAAGAAGCAATCGATGAACATTCCCAGAGCAATAATAATGGAGGGGATTTTTCAGGCTGAGGTTTCTAAGGATCCACTTTAAGTTGTTGCTGTATTGTATCGCAAACCCCTGGCTTACATAAAACCCTCATCAACATCCGGGCATCCAGTGCTAACATCAGTGGTGCTCTGGTAAATGATGAGGTCATTTTAGCCAAGCAGGGTTCCAGGGAAGGGAAAAGAGACGTCACAAGCAGACACACTGTGTAAAAGAGACCCATCCAGAACTCAGCAAAAGCAGAAATTAGAGTTGGCAGTGCCAGGGGAAACATGAGTTTTCTATGAATCCCTAAAGACAGGAAGGTCACAGGGAACTCCACCATATGTAGAACAGGAATTCAAGCTAACCATTACCAGAATCTCGGAGGCCACAGCTTGGATGGCATGTGTCTCCCTGTTGAGCCATCTCCATTTCAAGCAACACTGTACTCATCCCAATCCTGGTCACCCTGCAACTGCTCCTACCTGATCAGGCTTCCCCTCATTTTAGCAACAAGCCATTTACCATTACCAAGCAACATGCCATGCCAGGCAGAGAGGGAAGCACATTGTATCAGTATCCCCTTTCATATCAGTACAATGAAAAATATACTCCTATTTTCAACAGAAACTCAGAGAAGTTAACAAACCTGGTTAAGATCACAGTGCTGCTGAGTGGGAAGGATAAACACTGAAGTCATCTGCACGAGACAAAACCCTTGTTCCTTACTGTTTACTGCCTCCTCAAGCCAAGAGGTCCCTTTCTATAGATGAATGTTTCACTTCTAACTCCCAGTTTCCCACTGAAGACTCTCCAAGAAGCCTGAGCCACAGGACAACCTAATACCCAGTAAGGTACAGTTTTAGTAGATGATTTAATATTCTCCCCTAAAGCTAATAAAATAGAGTCATCAAATAAACATCTGGGACTATGTGCACATTGGACTTTGGTTTGTTTTTGTTGTTGTTAATGTTGTGTTGTTCTTTTACACTAGTTGTAAATAGAAAGATATGGCCAAGTAACTATCAGAGATCTTGCTAGGAAGATGCCACAAATATCTTGGGAGAGATTTAACGAAATGAGAGTCCCTCAGGAATGCTGACTACACATTTTAAAATAAGAATTTAGAAAGCAACCCAGCTATTTTCTTCACATAAAGTAGTCACTTCCCAAATTTACTTGGTTAGTTTGTCTTTCCTAATTCTGAGTCCTGACTTGGGACAAAGTAATAGTGTGACTGGAATAATGAAGAAATTAAAATGAGGAAAGGAAAAAAATACAGGAAATAACCCAGTGGCATCACTATTCATCAAAAAGTTATTTTAGATACACTTCTCTAAAACTTAGGTTACTGAGGTAACCCAAAATCTTTTCAGATAATTCTGTTTGCATTTAGCTTAGAAGAATTTCAAAGGTTTAAATACAATCACATTTATCCAAATCACTTTATATATTAACTCCCAGATTTCTAATCTATGGGCATTAATTCATCTAAGCATTAACTTGAGTTGATATTTATAAATTATTGACAGTTTACAAACTAGTTTTTGGGCTGTCATCAAAAAAAGGGCACAGCTTCTATATGTTACCAGAGCTTGAAGAAACTGTACATTACATTTTTTTTTAATTTTTTACATTTCCAGCCTTTCACAAAGCAAAGTTTTCAAATCATTATTAACAAAGTTTATAATATATCAATCAAGTATTAGAATTTTGTCAGGACTCAAGCTAGAGCTCGGTGCTTACATCGTAATCACATCAGATAGCTACCCACATATGGGATCAAGACCTCAATGTTACATTTTATCCTCCTCACATAAAAGTGCTTTTGTATCATTCTTGGGAATTTTTCCATAAAGAGCAAAGGAAGTATTCAAACTTTACAATTAGAATCTTATCTCTCTTCTAAGATAAATTTTAGTCAAGCCATTTGAAGAAGGAAAAGTTACTTTAAATTCTTAGAACAGCTCTTGGTTATTTTATGTAAGAAAATAAAAACAAGTTTAGATATTCAGCAGGGCTCAAGGCATTCTTTTTAAAAGGCTGTTTTAATATATGCCAGGGCACTGAGACATATTCTCTTGAAAAAATGTTTAAAAGATGCGATCTAGGGGGCCACCTGGGTCCTCAGTTGGTTAAGCAGCTGCCTTCGGCTCAGGTCATGATCCCGGAGTCCCGGGATCGAGTGCCACATCGGGCTCCCAGCTCCATGGGGAGTCTGCTTCTCCCTCTGACCTTCTGCCCTCTCATTCTCTCTCTTACTCTCTCTCTCAAATTAATATATAAAATCTTTAAAAAAAAAAAAAAAAGATGCGATCTGGATTTGCCTACTAAGTAGGGTTCTTCCAAACAACAATAATGATATGATGATGATAATAATAATAGTAAACACTCAGCTTATACAGCATTTTACAATTGGAAAGAATGTTCCCATTTTCTATTTCACTTAATTGACATACCACTATGGAAGCAAGACTAACGTCATCAGCTCTGTTTTACCAGTGATGAAATTGATGTTCCAAGGTTAAGACCAGATTAAGACTCAAGGGATGGAGTAATATTGTACAGATCCCAATTCTTGACACTCAGTCCAGGATTCTTCCCTTATGGCCGCAGTGCCTCCTAGACTGACATCATATATAGTGATTTTCAAGTTCATGTTAAATATTTAAGAACTGGGAAGCTCTACCAGCCACATACCAAATAATACTAAAGTAACCAAAATCACTTTATGGTATCTTCAGGGTTTTTATTATTGTTCCAACCTTTTCTTATTATAAAGAATAATATGCTTTGAGTTTTGTTTTTGGTTTTGTTTTTTGGGTTTTTTTTTTTTAGATTTTGTTTATTTATTTGACAGACAGAGATCACAAGTAGGCAGAGAGGCAGGCAGAGAGAGAGGAGAGGAAGCAGGCTCCCTGTTGAGCAGAGAGCCCAATGCAGGGCTCAATCCCAGGACCCTGGGATCATGACCTGAGCTGAAGGCAGAGGCTTTAACCCACTGAGCCACCCAGGCGCCCCATATGCTTTGAGTTTAAACGGCTGTTTGAATGGAAAATAATTACTCCATAGCTTTATTTTCACACATCCAAGCTTCTATACTACACTTATAAAATGGACTCTGTCATAGATAATTTCATAAAATTAATAATTCAAATCTATCATTCTAGATTTAGCATCTATGCCTAGAGAGGAACTGTATAAACAGTTACATAAGTTAATGCCAAATTCTTTTTCAAAGTTTTATTCCAAGGTACACTCCTACATATAAGATTTCCTATGGATTTTATACATAAGAATTCCTATGGATCCATATCAAATCTTGGTAATGTCAGTAATGTTGTAGAATAGTATAAAGCAGTGTAAATATTAAAATAGAGCTACATATCACAAGAATGAATTTTAAAACATTATATTGGTTTCTTAAAAGGAAATGAAAAAAGCCTTTATAGAGGTCAACAAAGTTCAAAACCAGACAAATATAAATAAATACATGGTAAAACTACTTTCAAAAAAAAAAAAACCACAGAGGAATAATAAACACAAAATTCTGCATGGTTTTTTTCTTGGTGATAGTAGAAATACGGGATTTGGGAGAAGTACTTACATACTTATATTTTACCCATATTCTTTCGTAAGTATAAAATAATGTAAAATTTGTATTATTAAAGTGATAAGTGATAACAACATCATCCAAGCCTTCACCTTGCAGTAAAATCTTCAAACACTATTTCTGCCAACATAGTCAAAAAGTTTGATCTTCCTAAGAGTCTCACCTAATCCTTTGATATTTCAATCATATGCTTGTGAAGGGCCTTTTTGTCAATATCATGGTGATAATTGCCTGATCCAATCCTGTCATACCCCATTTGTCCACAGGTTTATGTGCTAACTCCGATCTTACCGAGCCACTTGCACTCACTTCATGGAATCCCGCACCCTTTGCAAGACTGTGCCTTTTGGATTGCATTTGCATGTGATTTTGAGATGTTCCCAAAAGACAGAGGAAAAACTTACCTACCTGATGTCAAAGAGTGGATTGACAAATCATTAACAAATATCCTCGTGTTTTTGAGAGCAACCTCGTAACTGAAGGAATTGTGAGATAAGCACTGCACTTAAACATGAAGTACATTTTCCTAACCCGTATAGAGTCTCCAAGTGCTTTTCAATGAAGGGACCAATGAGAAGAGGAATGAACTGCTGGCCCCTCGAGGTTGCTATGAAGAAGGTAAGGCCGTTTATATGGAAAACTCCTTAAACATTCAAGTTCATTTAATCATATGTTAATATTTTAAAGAGACTTTGGTCCTGAGCAAATTGCAAGAGAAAGCAATTACACAAATGAGACGGTATTTATTTCCACTTAGAACCAAATGAACAAAGCACATCATGACAAATAATACAGGAATACTTCGCTAATAAGCATGTCCCAAAGATCACTGGAGGAGGCTCTCGTTTGCTTCCTAATAGAGTCCCAGTGGATTATTTAAACTGCAAACACTTCCAACTATGCTGAAAATAGGGAGTCACTCATTTTCAGCTTTACAGGAACATATCCACGTTGAACAAAGTTAAGGCTAACCTACACGTGTAAGCCAGGCCCGAAGTGAGAATATTTGGGGTGTGTCATGTATTTCCTTTGTATCCCTGGAAATCAGGGTTTTGTTTTAGGAAAAGAAACCGGACTAAAAAAGACAAGAGGCCTAAAGTACTTTTGAAATTGCAGTATTTTTATAATTGCCACTAGCACACTGATTAGAATTTTCTTCACAGAAAGAAAAAGGCCGTGGAGGCAAAAGGCTCAGGGAGAGCCATTTGGGGGAATGCTCCTGGAGCAGTGGGATACTTGGACTGGCAGTCGCCCATCTGTGTACACAACCAGCAGGGCCATCACTTCCACTGTGTGGTAGACTCCTTTAAAAAAAAAAAAAAAAAAAGAAAAAAGAAAAAAGTAAAGGCTGCCAAGCCCAAAGAAAATGCTGTCAAAATCCACAAATGCCTCCACATTCAACAGAGCTGGTGATTACTGTTAAATAACTCCCCAAAGCCAAATCTCTCCTGATTCTCTATCTGCTTACTTTGTTTATATCCTATCACTGCTCAGGATACTACGCTGACGCTAATTATCCCAAGGCAGGAAGGAGGTCTGTATATTCCTTTGTCCCATGCTGTGACCAAATCTGGAAGCAGTAATACCTGCCAGCGCCTCGAAGCCCCATCAGTGAGGTGAACTCTTCACGCAGCTTTACTGGCAGGAAGATTACTCCCAAGCACGCCCCGCCTCCTCTTTCCTAAAGAAAATGCATGCTTTCCCCTCTGCTCCCTGACACGGACTCCAGTAACTGGCTACTCTGCTAAGCAAGGACTTATCTGTCCTTGGAAGTACTTCATATTTCTTCAAAGTCCTGACGTTCCTACTCAGGCAAATATATGTGGGAGCCATATTGGGGGGTTAGGGTTACTGATTTTTTTTTTCTAACCTTACATGCTTTTATTAATAAAGAGAATATCCTAAGCATCCAACCTAAAAAGTGATTAAAACAAAACAAACCCAAAGAAAATACAAGGAAGTAATAGCCTACGACTAGATAGTTTTACAGATAATGTCACCATACATTCAAAGAACGCATAACTCTAATCGTACACAAATTCTTTCACAGAATAGATAAAGAGGAAATGCTCTCTCAACTCATTTTTTTTTAAATTTCAGTTCCACTAGGTATAACTGATGCATAAAATTGTAAGATATAATCTCCCTGATGGCTAATGATGATGAACATTTTTTCATGTGAGAGACTGTGGACTCTGAGAAACTAACTGAGGGTTTTCGGCAGGGAGTGGGTGCGTGAGCCTGGTGGTGGGTACTAAGGAAGGCACATACTGCAAGGAGCCCTGGGTGTGGTGCATAAACAATGAATCTTGGAATACTGAAAAAATAAAATAAAAAAAAAATTAAAAGTTCATTTAAATGGAAAAAATTGTAAGATAGATAAAGTGTACAATGCATGTTCCCTCAACTCATTTTATAAGCTACTGTAACTTTTACTCCCACTAGACAAGGGCTGCCTAACCTCACTCGTGAGCACAGATGAGAAAGTTCTGTAATAGAGTTCTGTCTGCTCTATTGTACCACTTCACATTTAGTATTTACTTTTTATTGTATTTTTTTTAAGATTTTTATTTATTTATATGACAGAGAGAGAGATCACAGGTAGGCAGAGAGGCAAGGGTGGGGGGGAAGCAGGCTCCCTGCTGAGCAGAGAACCTGATGCGGGGATCCATCCCAGGACCCTGAGATCTTGACCTGAGCTGAAGGCAGAGGCTTAACCCACTGAGCCACCCAGGTTCCCCTAGTATTTACTTTTTAACTGGAAAAAAAAATTATTTTTTTTAAATGAAACTGACCAAAGAAAGCAATAGTACATACACAAAAGTTAGCTTTGAGGATGAAGGTGAATCCAATCTTAAAGCATTAAGAGTATTTCAATCAGGTCCATTAAAGTTACAAATGACAGAAACCAACTCAAACTGGTTTACACAAAGAAGAAGAATGCATTGCCTCATACAACTGATGGTGTATACTGACTAGATGTCAGGATTCTGCATTTCCAGCCCACGCCTGGCCTTTGTCTCAGCAATGATGAGAGCTCCCACCAAGAGCAGGCTCTCTTGCTTACTACTAGCTAAGAAATGCTGGCCAGGGGGGTTAGGAGGGTGAGAGAGTAGGGGGTTGGGGGGGGGGCGGTACGGGGACAGGACGCATTTCAATGTTACACTCCTTCCCAATAATTCCAACAACAACAACAAAAAATGTAATAATTGGTCTCATTTGACCAATATTAGTTACTTAACCATCTACAGGGTGGGCAGGAATGGGTCCCTCGTCCATTACTGCACCCGTCCCAAACTACACAGACTGAGAATATGGGATAAAAGTTTTCCCAAATGAAATTCCAGATACTGTAAGGGTAAGAGAAGGGGAACGGATGCTAGAGAAGCACAAGCAACAAGATAACCACAATCAACTACCACTCAATACCTTAAAATAACAAAGGAAAAACACTCTTCTGTTTTGTTTTAGCTCACCTGTCCAGTGCCTCTTCTGTAATAAGGTGCCCGGCAATCAGAGTTTAAAGACGTGCCTACAACACCAAGGAATCTGAAGAACTTCTCACTCAAACTGACTGCCAGTTGGAATGCTGGCAAGCATTCTGAGTACAATAGTACACCGATGCACTTAGACTGTGAACTCCATTTTGAGGAAACTTTCACTTGTGAAAGCAGCTCATGGACAGTACTTGGAAGATAGTTATGCCTCACACGACATCTTTGTTGCAAATGCTTTCTGTAGCTCATTTAACATATTCTCAAACACACCTGTTGACAAGGACATGAAAGCAACTGTCCTGGACTTTGATATCAAATATGAGAAAACCCAATTTCCAGGCCATGTAAATTCAGGATTGCTTTTTCACATTCCAAAATGACACACTATTGCATGAACTGCCTCACCTGCGGTACTTTTCAAAAAGTATAATCTAGGGGTGCCTGGGTGGCTCAGTCAGTTAAGTGTCTGACTTTGATTTCGGCTCAGGTCATGCTCTCAGGGTGGTGAGATCAAGCCCAGCATTGGGCTCCCCACTGGGTGTGGAGTCTGCTCAAGATTCTCTCTCTGCCTCCCCACCAACAATAAAAAAATAAATTAAATGAATAAATAAATAAGTATAATCTAAACATTTAATTTGCAAATTTTTGTTCCATCAATAAATTAGCAGAGCCTATTATTTTAAGTAAAAATTATCTACTTCTTATAATATAAAATTTTTAAGCCTACCACCACCTGAGTTCTTTTGTTGTTTTCTTAACACAGTGAATTAAACTACTAGTGAGAAAAATCAATGACGGAATATTTGTTTCTAGAAGGCACTAAGAACAAAGTACATTTAAAACAACCCAGTTACTCCTGATTATTATTCTCTAAGAAATGCCTTAATTTCTCCATCTTCTCTCAACTCATTTCTGATAAACAAAAAGCAGAATAATAAAAGAGCAAATGTCATTCCTTTGGGATACCTTCTAGAAAAACAGATGGATTCCCAGGCATAAATCTCAGTCTCCTGATTCTGGTGACATCCCCAATTGTCCCTTCATAGAGGTAACTAGGACCCCAGAATGTCCCAATACATGGCAAAATATGACCTACCCAGACTCTAGAGAATCTGCTCAATGACGGCTCTAACTCCATTGAGCTTTTCTAATTAACAGAGTACAATTTATTTTTTACCTGTATTTCCCTAGGAGGGCCAACCACTTTCATCACCATAGACATGGGCTGACATTTGAAATCAATTAACTTTTGCATCAAAAAAATAGAAATGCATTTTAGAAGATCTTTGAAAATTTAAACAGCTTTACACATTAATCAATTGGGTCTCCCAGAGAATTTAGTATGCCTTCGGCTATTTCACAAGAAAGACCTAAATTTTCAGAAGTCATGTGTAAAGTTTTCCTACATTCTTTGAAAGAAATGCACTTTTGAAGTTTTGTTTTTTTATAGATCTGTCTCAATTCAACAAACAGAAATGAATAACTATTTTGCTAGTCAGATCTCTCCAGTCAACATGATTAAGCCACACAATACAGAAAACACTGGTCAATATGAAAAAATAGTTATAAACCCTTATTATAAAAACACTGCATTTACTTTTAAACTTCAAGCCCTCCACACCGTAAAGCCACATAGAAGAAATCACTGAAAGGATGTTTACATGTGGTCAATCTTCTTGTTTTTACAAAAACTTCTTCCCTTTGTTTTTTTTAAGCTGTTTTGTTTTCAGTGAGCAAACTGGCATCACAGGATCAAGACTGCAGCAACAGGCAGCCTGGGTGGCGAAGTCAGTTAACCAACGGACTCAGTTTGGGCTCAAGTCATGATCTCGGGCCCTCATGGGGCTCTGCGCTCAACACAGAGTCTGCTTAGGACTTCCTCTCCCTCGGAAACTGCCTCCTCTCGTACTTTCTCTCTCTCTCTCTCATGTTCTCTCCTTCAGATAAATAAATAAATAAATAAATAAGTAAGACTGCAACAACAAATGATTTCCTCTCTGTACATTTTTTTCCTAAAAAAAATCAACTTTACACAGTTGCTCTATAGAGAGTTACTTGGCTCCTGAGTGTAGGAGGGCAAGAGTGAAAAGTAGACAAGATAAGCAGCTGACAGGACCAACTCTCTGTCTGCTATCGCCTGATTGCTTCTTTTTTTTTTTTTTTAAAGCTTTATTTTATTTTATATTTTATTTATTTGACAGAGAGAAATCATAACTAGGCAGAGAGGCAGGCAGAGAGAGAGGAGGAAGCAGGCTCCCTGCGGAGCAGAGAGCCCGATGTTGGGCTCGATCCCAGGACCCTGGGATCATGACCTGAGCCGAAGGCAGAGGCTTTAACCCACTGAGCCACCCAGGCGCCCCTCGCCTGATTGCTTCTTTAAAGGAAATGAAAAGCCAGGAGGTCAACAAGGTGTAGGCCTCTATCCTGTTGGCTTAAGAGAGCAGTGCTCATCCAAAAAGATGATGAAAATACCCAAAGAGAGAAACTCTCAGTGTGGCAGCCCTCAAGGACAGCAGGCATAATTGATGTAGGTGACTGGAGCCTGGTGCCTAATGACAGCAAGACAGTAACACCTGATGTGGGAGATTTCAAAGCCATTATGCCTCCTCACAGCACGGCTATGAGTAGGAATAAAGAGAAGACAGAGGAGACGTGTCGCAACGTATTGCTAATAACACCCCCACAAAGTCTTAGGTTATTATTCACAAAGTTCATTGCTATTATTTCAGCAGAACTGTATTATAATCTCTATTTTCTTTAAAGTTCTAATCCCAGATGTTGTCTAATTTCTACTAAGGTATATGCTGATATTACGGCGTCATAGAGTCCTAATGTAAAATAAATTTGTGGGATATAGTGGTTGGTTTTTATGAATTCTTTAAGCCAATATACCAAAAGAGTGGCTAGCTGCTCCCAATTTTGTGCTCAGAATAATATAAATAGCTTGTATATTAGTAACTCAGGATAATCTCAGCCACAAGATTCTTATAACCAACTACGGACAACACAAAACAAAACCTGCCAATAAATGAAGAAAAGGATAGTCTATGGGGGAGTGTATCTAATTAATATTCTTCTGTAAAAATGTTCACCTTTATAGAAAAAAAAGACTGCAAATTAAAATGGAATGCCCTTTTTCTCCCATAAAAATTATAGTAATTTTGAAAACTAATACCCAATAATATCAGTTGGAATAAAGTCCATATTCAAAACATTCTGGAGACAGTGGAAATTGGTGCAATCCTTTTGAAATAGCTTGGAATTCTGTTCACCCCTTTTAACACAAACCTTTTCCTGGAACCACCCTAAATATATAAGGGTCAAAACTACAGTCTGACTCCATACAAAATACATGTTCATAATTACAGATAATCTTTTTTGAAAGACTTATTTATTTAGTTATTTGACAGAGAGAGACACAGCGAGAGAGGGAACACAAGTAGACGGAGTGGGAGAGGTCTCAGGTCATGACCTGAGTCAAAGACCCTTAATGACTGACCCACCCAGGTGACCCAGGTATTCTTTGTAAAAGGGAAAAGAGAAAAGCATTACAAAATAGTAACAGTAGAAGCTAGTATCAGTAAATTATGGAAATCCATCTTTTAATTACATATTATATTTTATAAAATAGTAAACACTGGCAAATTTGCTAAAACCATACTTCCAATTTTTCCTTTAAAACGACTAAAAATGTTATTGAATGTGTCATAGGATTTAATGTATTCATACACATCCACATATTTTCATGTATATGAATAATCCATATATATTCGTATATATATGCATGTACATTCATATTTTCCCATAAATAAGCAATACTCATATTATGTATGATTTCCTCAAGATTAGCCATTCTAACCTATAGCTTTTCCACTAAGAAATGATTTACAACAGTTCAAAATAACTTTTTGAACAGTTTCCAAAAGAAACTTACTTACTATTTCAGAAACCTAAAATTATACATCATTCAGCCTCTAAATTTAACATTACTGCAGAAATTTGTTAACAAAAAGCATAATTCTCATAGCTCATAGGTAGAAATTATAGGCTCTGGCTAACAGACACATGAAAAGATGCTCAACATCACTCATCATTGAGGAAATACAAATCAAAACTACAATGAGGTATCACCTCACACCAGTCACAACGGCTAAAATTAACAACACGTGTTGGCAAGGATGCAAAGGGGAACCCTCTTACACTGTTGCTGGGAATACAAACTGGTGCAGCCACCCTGGAAAAAGTATGGAAGTTCCTCAAAAAGTTAAAAATAGCACTACCCTAGGACACCTGGGTGGCTCAGTGGTTAAAGCCTCTGCCTTGGGCTCAGGTCATGATCCCAGAGTCCTGGGATTGAGCCCCCCATCAGACTCTCTGCTCCGCAGGGAGCCTGCTTCTTCCTCTCTCTCTGCCTACCTCTCTGCCTACTTGTAATCTCTGTCAAATAAATATTTTTTAAAAAATAGCACTACCCTTATGACACAGCAATTGCACTACTAGGTATTTACCCAAAGGGTTCAAAAATACTCATTTGAAGGGATACATACACCCTGATGTTTACAGCAACATTATCAACAATAGCCAAATTATGGAAGGAGGAGCCCAAATGTCTATCGACTAATGAATGGCTAAAGAAGAAATGGTATATATGTATGTGTGCATATGGATATATGTATGTATGTATATATATATATATAAAATGTGTGTGTGTGCGCACACATGTGTTTGTAATGGAATATTACTCAGCCATCAAAAAGAATGAAATCTTGTCATTTGCAGTGACATGGATGGAGCTAGAAAGTAATATGCTAAGCAAAGCAAGTCAGAGGAAGAAAAATACCATATGATTTCACTCATATGTGTAATTTAAAAAACAAAACAAATGTACATAGTGAGGGAAAAAGAGAGGCAAACCGTGAAACTGATTCTTAACTACAGAGAAATGACGGTCGCCAGAGGGGAGGTAGGCAGGGGAATGGGTTAAACGGGCGATGGGTATGAAGGAGGTTACTCATCGTGATGAGCACTGGGTATTGTTAAGTAAGTGATGAATCACTAAATTCTACACCCGAAACTAGTATTATACAGCATGTTAACTAAATTTAAATAAAAACTTAAAAAATTTTTTTTAAGATTTTATTTATTTCACAGACTGAGATCACAAGTAGGCAGAGAGGCAGTCAGAGGGAGAGGGAGAGCAGGCTGCCCACTGAGCAGAGAGCCTGATGCGGGGCTTGATCCCAGGACCCTGGGATCATGACCTGAGCCAAAGGCAGAGGCTTTAAACCACTGAGCCACCCAGGAGCCCCAAAACTTAATTTTTTTAATTAAAAAAAAAAGAGAGGAAATTACAGGCTCTTAAGTCACACTTACCTTGGTGTAAATTCCAGCTTTACCATTTGACCTTGAAGAAGTTATTTAACTTCTTTTTAACAGTCTCCTCCTTGAAGAACTTGGAATTTGTTCATTCATTATCTACTTATTTACTAAGCATATACCATGGTAGTGCCTGGTGCTATAACCCAGGATTTAACCCAGAAGAAGGAAACAAATAAACAAAGTCACTGCCCTCATAAAGATGACATGCTGGTAGGATAATACCTTAGAAGGTGGTGCTAAAGAACTAGAAAAAAATACTTAATGAAGCCCTTTGTGAGGTGTCAGAAACAAGGATGCACTTGAAAACATGGGATTGATAATAGTTATTATTATTTCACAGGACTGATGCTAGCTATAATTATCTCACAGGACTGTTGTGTGAAATAAATGAGCTAATTCATATCAAGCACTTAGTCTTAGGTTAAAATAAATCTCTATATATCAGCTATTATTACCAAATAATTAACTTTATGATTATCTCTGATACAATCTCTATTCACTGGCAGTGGTAGGTGGGGAGAATGAAGAATGCCAAGATATTTAAACTCCTTTAACAAATGATAAACCCTGGGGGGCCTGGATGGCTCAGTCAGTTAAGTCATGACTCTTCATTTCCAGTCAGGTCATAATCTCAGGGTTGTGAGGTGTACCCACCAGCCCCACAGTGGGGACCCCGCTTCAGATTCTTTCCCATGCCCTTCCCCCCACTCACATATGCTTGCACTTGTGTTCTCTCTCAAATAAACAAATAAATCTAGGGGGAAAAAAAACAAGAAAGAAAGAAATGATAAACCCAATGTTGTTTCCAGTCACCACTCAAAAACATACGGAAAAGATGTCAAGGTCCACCTGGCTCCTTCATGTCCACCACACATGCTGGTTTCCAACATTTGCCCACCTGACTGGTCAGCATTACAGGAAGTATCTAACATCAGTCACTCTTTGTTTAAAATATGGGTTTAAACTTTGGAAAACAGTGTGGAGATTCCTTAAGAAATTAAAAATAGAGTTTCCCTATGACCCTGCAACTGCACTACTGTGTATTTACTCCAAAGATACAGATGTAGTGAAAAGAAGGGCCACCTGTACCCCAATGTTCATAGCAGCAATGGCCACGGTCACCAAACTGTGGAAAGAACCAAGATGCCCTTCAACGGACAAATGGATAAAGAAGATGTAGTCCATATACACTATGGAGTATTATGTCTCCATCAGAAAGGATGAATAGCCAACTTTTGTATCAACACGGACAGGAGTGAAGAGATTGTGTTGAGTGAAATAAGTCAAGCAGAAAGAGTCAATTATCATATGGTTTTACTTATTTGTGGAGCATAAGGAATAACACGGAGGACATTGGGAGATGGAGAGGAGAAGGGAGTTGGGGGAAATTGGAGGGAGAGACAAACCATGAGAGACTGTGGACTCTGAGGAACTAACTGAGGGTTTTGGAGGGGAGGGGACTGGGAGGTTGAGTGAGCCTGGTGGTGGGTATTGTGGAGGACATGTATTGCATGGAGCATGAGTGTGATGCATAAACAATGAATTCTGGTACACTGAAAAGAAATTTAAAAAAATTTTTTTTAAATATGGGTTTAACTTTTAGAGCTCAGTGATAGACAACTTAGGAGGCACTTCACAATTTGCGCTAATGAAATGAATGACGAAAATGATAAAAAAAAAAAAAAACCAAAGTGTACGTTGTGCCCTCACACACATCTGAATTGGCCCACTGTCTGTTCTTCTGTGAGAACTATTCCCTGGTCCATCTTTAAAAACTGCTTTAAAATAAATAGCTTCGATCTGTTATCACAATCTTAATTCGATTTCCTGAGGCACTAGACTTGCTTCTGCTTATACCTGCTCCAGAAGGCTGCAGGAAATCTAGAGAAACGGAGCCCACCTGGGACCACGAGGCACAGAGACAGTGCGTTCTTTGTGCTGAGTCTGGGCCTGGAGTGCAGGAGCTCCGCCACGACACAAAGAAAGCATCAAGGCTACAAGGTAGAGCTGTAGCCACATTTTTAGACTCAAGTGTGAGAAGCAAGCAGGTAGACTGTCTTAAGCACCCCCCCCCCCAAAAAAAAGGTACATCATTGGTCGCTCTCACTGGAATATAAATCATGAGAGACAAGGATTTTGTTTTCTCGCTTTGTGGATACAAATGAATGGATAATAGTTTCTAAAGCTGAACCAAGTCCAAGATGAAAGATTTTGGCCGATCTTAATTGTTCCCAACATTAGAAGAAATGGTAATTATGTGACATGATGGAGGCGTCGGCTAAGGCTACAAGGGCAATCATACTGCACTGTAAATACATCAGAGCACTATGTTGCATACCTTAAACGTACACAGTGTTGTATGTCATATAGATCTCAATTAAAAAAAAAAAAAGTTTGCCACACTCAAGAGAAATGAGAGAGTGATTCCATGGTAACATGGGACCTCTGGGCAGAAAGGAAGATACGAAAATAGAGAAGCTCACACTCCACCTCCTCCACAGCCGACACACTCCAGGCCAACACCACAGAGACTCTACACAGAATTACCATGAAATAAGCAAAGAGTGGGATTCACTGGGGCATCCTATTCCTCAGGTTCAAATAAAACAAGAAGCTATGCTTTTCATCTTATCACTTACCTACCACTAAAAATAACATTTTGAAAAACAAAGTAAGCTTAAGCACAAAACATGTGCCAGGTTTATATGTTTTGTTTTGTTTTGTTAAAAAAAAAAAAACAACAAATAGCTCTATCAGTAAGGATGCTCAAAAGAAAGGGCTAGGTGCATCTGAAGTTAAAAAGAAATAACCTATTATAATAATATTGGAGACAACAGCAGAATCCTTGTGAGAACTCAGCCATGGGTCAACTTAGAAGGGAGTAATATTCCACTGAAAGTGTCAAGATCATATACTGGTTAACAAACCAGTCACAGTATTCCATGCTTTAAAATCTTTAGATAAAGAATCATCATGCTCTCTTGAAAGTACCTTTCTTTTCCACTCGTTTCCTTCCTGACATTTGGCATTATCACAGAGAAATTGCCATGACTTAGCTTTACACTTTGGTTCCCATTTAAAGCTTAAACTCCTTACGCACCACTGAGAGATACAGGGAAGCAACGCTGAAACCTGAATCAGGATCCAGGCTTCCGTCCCAGCTCTGCTGCTACCTCATGCCAGAACCCTTGACAAAAAGCTTAACTCTTCTGGACCTCTATTTTCTCATGTGTACAATTAGGATATTAATGGTAAACCTAAAATTCTGTTAATGTTATTCAACTCTTTTGGGGGACGGGGGGAGAAAGTAGGTCCTTAAACTGGAATTGATGAAAAAGGGTCTCTTCCATCTCCTGGCTTAGAAAAAGCCATCTCCTCTTTTCCACCTTATCTGTATGTGTGTATTCGTTTCCTATTGTTACAAAATAAATCACCCCGAATGTAGAGGTCTACAGCAAGACAACTTTATTAGCTCACAGGTCTGCAGGTCAGAAGTTCAGCATGACTCAGCTGGGCTCAGCTAGGTTCTCTGCTTAGAATCTCATAAAAAACCAAAATCAAGGTGATGGCTACCCTGCCTTCTTATCTGGAGGTTCTAGGCAAGAATTCACTTCCATGCTTAGTCTGGTTGTTGGACTACTCCTGTCTCCTTTATACTTTGAGATTGAAATCACCATGGTCTTGCTGGCTGTCAGCAAGGAGCTTCTAGAAAGTTCCTTCTCACATGGCCCCTTCCATCTTCAAACCAGCCATGGCATTGTAAGGAGAGTCCCTGTCATGCTTGGAAGCTCTCTGACTTCCTCTTCAGCCACTGTCGAAGAAAACTCTCTGCTTTTAAAAGGCTCAACTTTTGGAGTCAGGCCCATTTGCATAATCTCCATATTTTAAGGTCTACTGATTTGGGACTGTAATTACATCCACAAAATCCCTTCACTATAATACTTGCATTCATGTTGGACTGAATAGCCAGGAGAGGGGAACCTAGGGGAGCCATCTTTAGAAGTCTGCCTATGACATGTGTTGTCTGTTCATGTGCACATGAGTGTCTCTCCCCTTCACAAAGCTGGAAGTCATGGCCATTTGTATATCCCCATGACACATGAAAGTGCTAAAAAATGATGTGTCCCATAATATCTGTTCAACAAACTACCACCCATTAGACAAAAACATACATGGCACCAAATACTATCAATTGAGCCTTAGAAACTCAAGATGAGATAGAAATTCAGTGTACCTACCTCAAAGCAACTATTTTAAATACTTCTATTAGGCAGATGGATAAAATGTTGATGATGTTGGTTGTTTCAACACAAAAATGCTAGAGACAAATCAAGAGCTCAATAATTGAGCAAGGAGAAAGAATTTTACAAATGCACGTAGAGTCCTTAGTTATTCCAAAACTCTAGTGTCCCTTACCTTTTTCTAACAGCTACAAAACTCTTTTTATCACTAGAAGAAACTTCTAATACAAGTGAAAAACCTCTATTTAAGGATCCTTAGATATATTCCGTAACACTTTTAGTAGCACAGTAAGACAGGCAAACACTGCTTTCTCCGTAGCCAGGCCCAATAACTATTACAATTTAGGATCAGCGCTTTGAATAAGGGCCGACAAGCAAACAGACTGCCCATGTGAAGAACAGGACAAGAGAAACCCATCATTCTGCCACAGTTCCTAATTCGGAAGGCTGAAGCATTTCACAGTACTTCTTGAATTTAAAAGGGGGAAGGGAGGTTAAAAACTGTGTACTGTATTCCTAGATGCTCTGAATAAGCCACTGAGTTAATATCCATTCAAATAATTTATTCCTTAGCAGCTATCTGCCTGCTCTGCATCTTCATAAAAACAACATGGTATTTTTTTCCAAAGCATAAATAATCCCATTCTTTTGCAGGCTGATGTGACATCTGCATAAAGATAATTAATTCCTATCTTCCGCTATTATCTATTTGTCCGCTACCAAAGGGTAAATGGTGTTTTCTCTAGGCTCTTGTGTGCTAATGCACAATGTTTAGTGGTAATAAGCATTTTAAGCTACTGAAGAGCAGCTTCAAAAGAACATGAAGTTAACTAAACATACATCACGACACTGTGCTATTTACAACTGGCTCCCATGGATAATGAAACTTCACTTAGGACACTATTTCTGTTCAGTCAACACATTTCAAATACTATTAAAGGGATCACTACCTGCAAAGGACCTCAGCTGATCTAATTTAACTTTATCTTGTAACATGGGGGAGTTACAGCATTCTCTGTGACAGTGGTCTTTTCACATACCACAAGAGGGTTCCTGCAACAACTGTTAGCTGTCCATCTCCAGAACAGCCAGATAAGATTTAATCATCGCGTGCTGCACAGCATGAGATGCTTTAATTTGGGGTTGCCTCCACTGTGCCTGAAGAATGAAAAAATTAAAGGGCACACACATGAACAGAAGGCAAAATAAATCCCCATTGTGTCTTTCAAGACACTTGCTGGTGCCTTGTTCTTCTTTTTTGTCTTCCAGCAGTAACACAAGATTCATATTCTGAGTATTTCTTCAATCCGAATCTGAGACGTAGTATCTTCTGTATGCGGTCTTTCACAACAAAAGGAAAGCCAACGAACATCAGGAGCATCAGGACCCCCTCAAGTACGTATGAACTTCCCCCTCTAGAAAGTTCAATTATTAGTTTCATTAGTCTGAAACACGATTTTTTTCAGATACATAGTAGAGGGCACTTTCAGGGTTGGGTTTCACGTACAAAAACAGCTATCTGAGCTGTTACTTAATACTTGTGTAGGTCCTGTTGGTGTCCCCACCAACCTTCATTTGTCCTCTGCTCCAGCCACATTTCAGAGAAGGGTCACCATGTGGCACTTTTTGACGCAGGGAGATGTAAGTAGGTTTGCCGGTGAGAGTTCTGTAAAAGTTCATGTTGCCTCAATAAACAAAAACAATTGTAAAGACCTAGCAGGTGTGCCCCTTTCTACGCTCTGCCTCCCCAACTCTCTTTGCTCAGAACATGGACCGGACACTCCCCAAGGGTAGCAACCACTCTGCAAGAATGAGGAGACACACCCCGAAGGTCCAAGCCAAAAGTTGGGGAGGAAGCAGTAACAACCATCTTTGGCCATATTAGATGCATGAAGGACTCCACAAGGGAGGCAGTGAACCCCGCATTTTCTGCAACCTAGGAGGGGAAATATAAATGCTAAGGGACACATGGATACTGAAAGAGTACTGGGATCCAAAGAAAGAGATACGTCCAGGCTCTCTCCTTACAAAGACAAAACTACGCCCATCTCCATCATCACTTGTCCTGATCATGTTAATAGCAGCCACAGGAAGAAATGAGAATTCCAAGGGCTCCATACAGACCTAAAGACCCCATCTCTCCTTCCACCCAATGTCTCACTTTCTCCCCCATATACTCACATGACCTCTTGAAGGAGAGCACATAGGAAGAAAAACCCAAGAGCCCCCTCTTTTTAACTAAAGATACAATTTAATTCTGTTGCACTGTTTCTTTTACTTGACTTTGTAGCAGTCCCTTCTCTACTTTCCAGAAAGCAGAGAAGGCCAGATCAGTTAACAGAGTAATAAAAAGTTCCCATTTTCTCTGCACATCTGGGCCAAGATGAAGTAATTTAGGCAAGCATTGAAATTCAAAAGCAGCAATGCTACCCCTAGGAAAGTCCTCCTGAGAGAGAATACAAATAAACTTTTATATTTGAAAAGTATGTGTAACTGGATATTAAAAGAAGAGTTTTTAGTTCAGGCCTCAGATGATAAATATCAGATACACAGGAAGATGTAAACCAAAATGCAAATTTCCAAGGAAGCATCAAAAATATTTGACCCTTTGCTGATTCAGTGGGTACAAAAGTGAGTCCTACCTCTTTCCCTTCAATAGAAAGGAACCTCAAGGGCACTTTGAAAGCTTATTATATTGTCCCAGTGTTGGAAGTCACAATTTACTAGTGTTCCCAACCTAAGAAATATCAGGTGGCCTGCTGCCACATGACAGAATGCTTCACTTGGGAAGCATGGACAGTTTCCTTTTCTAAAAGGACATTGAAGGGGCACCTGGGTGGCTCGGTGGGTTAAGCCTCTGCCTATGGCTCAGGTCATGATCTCAGGGTCCTGGGATCAAGCCCTGCATAGGGCTCTCTGCTCATCAGGGAGCCTGCTTCCCCCTCTCTCTCTCTGCCTGCTTCTCTGCCTACTTGTGAACTCTGCTAAATAAATAAATAAAATCTTTAAAAAAAAAAAGAAGAAGAAGACCACCAGGTAGGGTCCCCAGTGAAGAAATACTATGACATAGATCCCCAAAAAGCAAGGGCTGAAGGGGAAAATGTCAGAGAGAGGGAAAAACAAAACTGTCCAGGGTGGGCTGTGGTCAGAGGATCCCAGCAGGGAGGGCTCTGAGAGATTCAGAGACACACCCAAGACCCAAGAAAATGAGTCAGCTCTGAGTATTCGTGCATCCAAAGTGGGCAAAGCCGGTGAGAATCCACGACCCAAAAAGAGAACTTTCCTGTGGACGCCTGATACTGTTCTTATATCTTAAAAGAGTCTATGATAGCAGCTAGTCAGTGGAGAAAAAAATTAGCCATGAAGAAAGTAGTAGTAAAAGGACACTCCAAGAAGCAGGAATTTCTGTCTTGTTATTTACTATAATCTTCAACCTAGAACTATGCCTACTACACAGAAGGGGCTCAATGAATATTTGTCCAATGAGTGAAGGCCCATCATATCTCCCCTTCCAGAATGTAGACTCCCCTGTATAATGTCTACCAGAGACGAAGATTAACTTCTCCACTTCTTTTTTGTCCAACGTCTTAGCGAGGCCACGGGGGCGGCCGCTGCTCTCCTAGCTTCACTCTTGTACCCAAGGATGACAAGGAGAAGAAAGATGCCTGAAAGTCAGCCAAAAAAGACAAAGACCTAGTGAACAGATGTGGTGGCAAGGCCAAAAAGAAGTGCTCCAAAGGCAAAGTTTGGCACAAGCTCAATAACCTGGTTTGTCTTGTTTGACAAAGCGACATGTGAGAAACTCTGTAAGAAAGTTCCCAACTCCAAGCTTCTAACTCCAGCTGTTGTCTCAGAGACTAAAGATTCGAGGCTCCCCGGAAATCCTCAGGGAAGAAGGAAGTAGGACTCACCAAAGAGTCAGCAGCAATACCCGTTGCATGACACAGGCTTTGTAAAGCCAGCTGTAGTTCTCTTTCCAATATTCCTTTCCTTTAAAAAGGGTCTTCTGAGTCATTCTTCCTGGATTCCTATCTAGCACCTCATGTCCATATAAAGATAGATAACTCTGGACTCCTGGCTTAATTATATCCCAGCTATTCCTAACAGATGGTCGTTTCATCCGTTATTCAACCCACTTAGCCTACCTGGCTTCCTGACCAACGACTACAACATTTGTCTCATTAGATCTTAGCATCAGATTAGGTTCAGCAAAAATAAATAGAAAATCCAGAATAACAGTGGCAAAAACAAGATGGGATTTCATTCCATCTGCATAACATATAGTCCAGCGCCAGAAATGACAGGTCCCTGACAGTACAGGGCCCAGACAAGACTCCTATCTTGTAGTGCTGTTATATTCATAGCATCTGCTTTTGGGCCATCTTTGTCCCACCATCACATCTACCTTCCAGCCGGCAGGAAAGAAGAAAGAAAATGACACCTATCAAGTTACACACGTCTCTTGTACTTACATCCCACTGGCCAAAATCAAATCATATGGTCACATCTACTCACACAGGGGCAAGGGAATCTGAGCTCTTATGTGGCAGAAATACATCTCATTCAACTTCTAGTATTCAACACATATCCGGCACTGTTAAGACACAGGCCACTATGATTCTTATAATCACTGCCATAGTCACCCATAGGACAAGCATTTACCAAATTTTATTTATTTATTTGACAGAGATCACAAGTAGGCAAAGAGGCAGGGGGGGAAGCAGGGTCCCCGCTGAGCAGAGAGCCGATGCAGGGGCTCCATCCCGGGACCCTGAGATCATGAACTGAGCCGAAGGCTGAGGCTTAACCCACTGAGCCACCCAGGCGCCCCTCTACGTATCATTTTTAACTAAAGAGAAGAATGACGAAGGATCATTTTACGAATTTTTTTTCATCACTGATCAAAACAGTTACCGGTGGCATTAAAAGAACTAACATCAATAAGTGGTTCTTCTTTCCCCGAATAGCCTCAAAATGTTTAAATATTTGGTGGTAAATGATCTGGAATTCTCACTTCGTATGAATGAGCACATTTTCAACTATTGCATTTTCCTACTAGGCCAACATACAATTTATCCCAAGTGACTCAGAGGAAAATGCTCCCTATTCCTAAATAAAATTCCTCTTAGAACATTAAAGCTTCAAAAACACTATAAAACTAAAAGGAACACAAGACTCAACCTGTTGTTTCTGTCTATTTAAGAAGAAAAACAAGTAACTATTAACAATTCTGTGCATTCATCTGGAATGTAAATGTCTGTCACTCAGCAAGTGATCACAAAATTTAAAAGGCAACAGATCACCCTTCTTATTCAAAATCAAAAGAAATATTTTCCTAAACTAACAGAAAGGTAGGAAGAGAATTCTGATAAAATAGCTTAAAGAGTAAGATAAAAATAAACTCCCCCATGGCATCTATTCTAACAACTCCTCATTGGTAAAGGTGTACTTTTATGAATAATGAAGCCATTTTCATCTGTTTACTAAATATAATACAGGTTTGTCCCTTGGGATGCTATTTTAAGGGAACATTGTAATTTCTGTCATTTGTCTTTTACAAACTTGTAAAATGAAGACAAAGGGAAAAATATCTAATACAAGATCAAATTATACTAGTTTGTTTAGCCTGGAACTATTAGAAATTTCTAAGAAAGACAAAAATAAAAATACCACAGTAACTCAATGACTCCTAGCAAATTGCTATTGGCAAAGCTGAGAAAGTATTTAAAGCTTGCTTTGCACACCAACAGACTTTCTTCCCTTCTCCCAACATATTTTTATTATTCTACCCCATTGTCTAAGATGCTGTTGAATGTGATCCTTTCAAAAACATCAGGCAAATATCTCCCATTGGGCACTGGCATTTAGGCATTAGAAAGGTAAAAAATTCCTTTTCAAAGTGCACAAAAAAGCTCAATAGGTTATTTCTGGCTTACTACAATAGGTTGTTTCTGGTGACGCTTGAGCATCACGGAATTAAATCAGCCCCAGATTTCTTTCCAAACAATCAAATCTGTAGTTGGAAAATTCCATGCTTTTTTAACCTTTCACTTCTAGTTCTCCATTTATACTTCCTGGACTATTTACCATATGGATACCAACAAAACTAAGAAATAAGCCTATAATGTTGCTTACGGTGGTATCTACTTCCTGCTCCTTACCCAGGGTAGACAGAACTGCTTGCCATTTAAAATTAATAGATTAATAATGTGGCTATTTTTAAAAGTTCCCTACAGAGTAGCTGCTTTAAAGCAGCAAATAGAACTGTCTAGTTTCACAATGTGGATGCTTTGAGTATAGGTTCAAATGCATTTCTAAACTGTGCTGCACATAACAATTTTAATTATTAACATTACTCTCCTACTAGTGTCAATTTCACACCTGACATTAAAACAAACAAACAAACAAACAAACCCACATATTAAGACTGTTCAGTTGAGGGTACCCAGGTGGCTCAGTCAGTTAAGCATCCAACTCTTGGTTTTGGCTCAGGTCATGGTCTCAGGATTGTGAAATCACAATACTCATCAGGCTCCATGCTGAGCAGGAAGTCTTACTTAAGATTTTCTCTCTCCCTCTCCCCCTCCCCCAACTCTCTCTCTTGCTATTTTAGAAAAAAAAAAGATGGTTCAGTTGAAAATATATAGGAAGAAACTTGGCTAACTTAGTATTTTATTGACTGTTATTTAAATTTATCATTACATCAATGTGACATGAGTTTCTCAAAAGGATGGAGATTAAACAATACCATAATTTTACAATTTCAGTCAAAAGTCTATTAAGGAAATCACTCATGGCATTGTCATTTAATGCTTATAACCATTCAGAACAATTTTTTTTAAAGATTTCATTTATTTATTTGACAGAGAGAGAAAGATCACAAGTAGGCAGAGAGGCAGGCAGAGAGAGGGGGAAGCAGGCTCCCCACTGAGCAGAAAGTATGACACGGGGCTCCATCTCGGGACCCTGAAACCATGACAAGAGCCGAAGGCAGAGGCTTAACCCACTGAGCCACCCAGGTGCCCCTCAAAACAATTTTTAAATTGAAGTATCAGATTTCCCTCAGATTAATACATACTACCTCCCGTGATGGACATTTTATTTTATGGTCGTAAATTCCAACTGATTTTTAGTTGCTTATATTTTATATGATTAAAGAATATCTGAAATCATGGGTATATCAGTGTATAAGTATTTTTTTCACTAGTAAGGGAAAAGGGAGATTAATAAATTTTTCTACCATGTCATAAAAGCTGTGTAACTGCAACCTTCGCTAAATCAAAGACTTCATTATCTTCTCTTAGTTAGAAGCAATGTTTTCCTTTTCCAACTATCTATTCTTAGATAAACTCTACTGTGTGGAATACATTCAAAACAATAAGTGGCATCTTGGTTTGCATTTCTCAGAAATGTTAAAATGCTAGCAATAATACAGCAATCATAGGACTAAATACCCATCATGGGAATAATGCCCAGACCATAGAAAATGTTAGCCTTTTCTGACAAGGCTGTGGAAGGAGAACACAATGGAGTAGAGATTTTCAATAAAATGTCATTCTGATATTATGTGGCAGTTGCCCTAACCACTTGCATTACTGGAAAGCACCCATAACAGCACGCAATAGCTAAAAAGAACAATGATTACAAAGCCACTGAAATCAGAGAGGAATTAAACGGAAAAGTCAAAACTGGCAGATCTGTTATTACACGAACACTCTAATAGGACTTTATTGAAACTCAAAGATGTTTAAAGCAACTCCAAAATAAAAAAAAAGAATTCTATAATTTACACATAGGACATATTTTTTTAAAATAAGCTAATTGTCTGGATAATTATTGATCATTATTTTAATAAATGAGGAAATGGAAGAACTACTGAGAAGAATGCCAGGATGCTAACCTAAAGTAATATTTAAATGCAGTCGAAATCATCTTCAAAGTGAAGTTTAACTTTGATTACATTTTGCCTATCATTTATTTAACTTCTATGCTCTGTAGCTGACTTCCAATGTCCCAAAAGGGAAAGGAAAAGCCTTATTCCAGGTGAACAGGGTCAGGGTTAGAGTATGGTAAGAAAGGTTTTCGGGGCACCTGAGTGGCTCAGTGGGTTAAAGCCTCTGCCTTCGGCTCAGGTCAAGATCTCAGTGTCCTGGGATCGAGCCCTGCATCAGGCTCTCTGCTCAGCAGGGAGCCTGCTTCCCCCTCTCTCTGCCTGCCTCTCTGCCTACTTGTGATCTCTCTCTCTCTGTCAAATAAATAAATACAATCTTTAAAAAAAATTTAAAAAAAAAAAGGCTTTCAACTTGAGCATGAAAATTAAAACTCTGGTATCCAGATAATGCAATTAACACAATACTTTTTAAAAAATCAAAGTTAATACAAAATAATAACGTTTAAATAAAGACAGAATCAGTATTATTGACTCTTCTTTTACCTTAGACATGGCTCTACGTACAATATGGCTCAGCACAAGGAGTGCAGTCTTTATATTGATACTTGGCTCATTAAGGATTTTTTTTTTAAATATTTTTTTTAAGATTTTATTTATTTATTTGACAGAGAGAGATCACAAGTAGATAGAGAGGCAGGCAGAGAGAGAGAGAGAGGGAAGCAGGCTCCCTGCTGAACAGAGAGCCTGATGCGGGACTCGATCCCAGGACCCTGAGATCATGACCCAAGCCGAAGGCAGTGGCTTAACCCACTGAGCCACCCAGGCGCCCTCATTAAGGATTTTTTGCATTAATTTTATTTTTAAAATATTACCTAATATATCATTGATCTTACCACTGAGTTTTGAGCACTACCCTTCCCTAGCCCCTCAAATTTTTTGCTCAAGCTAACTATCTCCCTCACTCACCCTGTCTCAGCCTCCTATTTAGGAGTCAGTAAATACCCGTTGAATGAGAGACAGAATGTGTAAATTAACCTATGTCAATGCTTCCTTCCCACCTGCAACTCATCTCAGACTCTTTCCCATACACTCTTCTTGATAGGGCCATGGACGAGCACCCCTCTTTGTCAGGTACTTTACTTATATGACCTCTAATTCTCACAAGAACCCTTCAAAGTAAATGATAAGTCCCCTCCATTTTAGGACTGGGAAATCAGTCTCTGACAGTGCACTGACTGGCTCCTAACACAGGCCATCAGTAAATATTGGTTGGACAGTAATGACAAAGCCAGTAAGTGGAGACTTGGACTTTAACCCAAGTGTATTGTATGTCCCTCCAGCTCAGTGATCACCCATTCCAAGTACCCATTTTTAAACATTACTTCTGTTTCCAGTAACAACTATAGTGGGCAGGATTCTAAGAGGACCCCTGTAATGGCCACTCCCTGGTGTCACTCCTCTGATTATGGCAAAAGAGTGATTATATGGTAAACCTAATCTAATCACATGAGCCTTTCAACAGCAAGCAGTTTTTTCCAGCTGATGATAGAAAGGGATGTCGGAGATTCAAAGGATGTGAGTCCCCACTGCTGGCTTTGAATATGGAGGGAGCCTCCTGAGAAGGAATGAGGGTGACTTCTGGAAACAGTGACCACTAGCTGACAGCAAGAAAACAGGAGCCTCAGACCTACAACTGCAAGGAACTGGATTCAGCCAACAACCTGAATGAGCCTAGAAACAGATCTTTCCCAAAGCCTCCGGAGAAAAGCCCAGTTGATGCCTAGACTTTATCCTTGTTAGATACTCAGCAGAGAACACAACCAAGCCTGCTCAGACTCAGGGTAACTGTTTATAGGCAAAAGAAAACTTAGAAATCAATTCCTGCATAACTTCATCATAATATCACAAAGCAGGACAATTATCTGTTCTTCTGAGTTCCTTATTATCAGACTAAGGATTTACCCACACATCTTGGTGTGACCTGCCCAGGGCCGGACTCATTACAGGCACCCAGCCTGAATTCACACACTAGCTCTTTAACGAAATTTTAAGGTACTGATAGCAGTGAGGAGGGGAAGCAACGTGTGCCTGACATGGGCTTGACGGAATATTTGTGAGCTAAAATTTGCCATTTTATATCCTGGTATGCAATTGAAAGAACACACATTTTTATTTTGTTTAAGATTTTATTTATTTATCTATCAAAGAAAAACACAGCGAGAGAGGGAAGACAACCAGGAGGAGCAGGAAAAGGAGAAGCAGGCTTCCCACCGAGCAGGGAGCCTGATGCAGGGCTTTATCCCAGGACCCCGGGATCATGACCTGAGCTGAAGGTAGAAGCTTAACGACTGAGCCACCCAGGAGCCCCAGGAACACACATTTTTAAAGACCGTCCCACAACTACGTGAACGTGAGATATTTACCAGCCTATATGCTCAGTCTCACCGTATTTAATCTATAAAGAACTACACAAGCTTACATTACAATGACTCTGGCATTGTATTCCCCACAAAGAAGACAGACCAATACCTTCATGTCACCATGCCCCTTACTTCTCTGGACTCCAACTGCCGTCTTCTAGCTTCTTCTTTGGTGTTGGTAGAACACTCAAAATCATAGTCTCTGAGAAAATCTCCCTAAAAACTCCTTCTACCTTCTAAGAATGGTATATTCAAAGGCATGTCATTTACCAGAAGAAAGAATATGAAGTAAACCCAGTCACTTGGACTGACTGCTTGTAAGTAGTTGCTAGAGACACACACAAGAAAGCTGAAATCACTGACTTAGCTGCTGGACACACTGCACAAGGAGAGAGCTGGCATGCACACTGTGTATTTATTCATCCGTGAATCCTAAACATAACAGAATTTTGATACCTGGTAACACAGTAGTAGTAGGTATTCGGTACATGTTTACTGAACTGATAAAGCAGTAGGATCTATGAGGACTTTTGGTATCCTGACACACATATGCTACCCTCGCCTCCCAGCCAGGAATTCACTACTTATAATTCAGCAGACTTAAAATAAATGATCTTCTCCAATATTCATCCTTTCTTAATGGCATCATTTTTATTATTCAGCTTGCTTTATTTGTATATGCGTAACAAATAGGGAAACTGCTTCACAAATGAAAAGTACTTCCCGAAAAGAGTCTAAGAACAATGACAATTTTAAAATTCTTAAAGTTTTCTTACATACTAGTCAATGACTTTAATTACTACAATTATGTGAATGCAGCCCATCAACATCTCGCAGTGAGGCTGATATTAGTGTCCATGCTTTGGAACTCCTTCCAAAAAGGTCCTCTTAGGGCAATTAACCCTATTCGGATGGCACCCAAGAGGAATCTAGGTTTTATCAGTTTCTAAGCTCCAGCTAACAGTGTTTTAGGGAGGTGCTGGAATATTCCAAATTAGAACTATAAAATTACTTCATTATGTGACCTACAGAAATACAGCCATACCACGCTACCACACAGCTGGAAATCTAAATTAGTCCTCATCTGTCTGTATATAACTACTGTGTTCAATTGTTCACTGAGCCTTAAAGATCATGAAAACCAAAATGCAGGGAAGTTACAGCTGTTCCTCCAGAAAAAGGTAGCCAGGAAAAAAAAAAAAAAAAAAGAAAGAAAGAAAAAAAAAGAGCCCCACTGAGACATTTACTCTGACAAGAATCTGTATAAAAATCGATAGTAAAGCATGATGTCGAATTTTAAATTTCCTGAACCAGTAGGATACAGCCAGAGCCAACTAGAAACTGCTTTCAGTAAAGAAGGCTAAATAAAATTTTTAAAAATACATATATAACTAGTTTTGAAATTTCACACCAGCAAAACATTTGAACAATTCCTAAGATCCAAAAAATATCGGCCAAAATCCCGACCAAATAACTCCCCATCATTCTCCCACCCAAACCTTTTGTAAGCAGTTATGAAAATGAGGATGGGAAGGGGAACAGGCAAGGAACAAGGGGAACGAAGGGGAAGCCTCATGACTTACAAATTGGGTAAACTTCCTATTAATCAAGAATTGGCTCTATGTTGTTCTGCATACATTAGCACGATCCAAGAACTAAAGCTGGGCCATTTAGTCATTTATTACATAAACCATCCCTTACAAAATAGAACCTTGCCAGCCACGCACTTACTTGGTTTACTAGTTCCTGATTACACAGCAATCTAATTGGCAGTACACACATAACTAAACTGTTGATGTAAGACATTACTTGTAAGAAATCCTACATTTGTTATTTTTCTTGATGCTGCCCAAAAAAAAAGGCCTGTTATTTATACAAAAGCCTAAAACTTCAACAAATTGATAAGTAAACAAATTAATATACATATCAAGCATTTAAATGCAGGCTTCCGATGCCTGGAGTTTAGTTAAGAGCAAACAGCTATAAATTTCTAGCCAAAAATTCCCACTGTTCTAAAATTTGTATATGGCCTACTAAATACTTCTCATAAATTATGTCCTGACAGCATGTTATTTCTACTTACTGAAAATATTACTGTACTCACTAACGTATAATTTTCTTTCTTTAAAAGAAGAGAAAAAACCCTGAACTCCCATGCCAAGTCTTACCACCACACGGCCAGACACTCTGGAGCCCCATGTTGGCAACCTAAGAAGTAACATTTGCTCAGTTCAGCGATAAGCCTGTTAGGTGACCCAACACAACCTTCTGTACTGCGTATTCCACAGCAAATTTCAGTGGTGACAACGACCAAGTGGTGTGCTTTGCAAACTCTGAAACAATGCACATTTGTAAAGGTAGCAGCCAATATGAAATAGATTTTTTCATTTGTTGAATATATAAACACCGATAAATCTGGCACTTGATTCTAAATTTGCCAACTGTAATTACAAACACATGTGTGCATTACATAGCTACAGATGCACTTAAAATAATTACCTTCCTGAAGATGCCTGCTTCTCCACAAGCTACTAGAAAAAGCAGCTAGCTCCTCTCAATGCTACAGTTTTTCCATGTACAAACACATTAATCAGAATAACTTACATACTTGAAAAGACAAAGGAGTTATCTCTCTGACTCACTTCTTCATTTTACCTCCCCAGAAAATTATAACAGTGGGTTACACTGTTTCCAAGTAGGTCTCACTTTGCCAGTGTGCCCGTTAGGATTTTCAAGGAGGAGCTGCATGCAGTAACGTAAAGTGTACTATGTCTAGGCACAGCTCTCTTTTCCGGATGGCTCCTGTATATTTATTTTCTCAGTCCTCTGCCTCCGATTCTGAGATCGCATTTAACCACCTCATTGCTCTTAAACTAGTATCTTCACTAAAGAAAATTTGTGTGTTACACAACTGCCCAAAACAATGTGCTAAGGGTGTTCATCTCTGTCGTGGACACAGGTTAAAGAGAATGGTCAACAGTCACAGGCATTTACTGGAGACCTGAAAATCTGTCTCCACTGATGTCCACATTGTTCAAAGTGGACAGAGCGTTGTAGGCTGCGGACCTATCAGCATTTTTTCTCGAAGGGCACATAACTGATAAGTGGGTTTAGGGCCGCCCCGTTATTATTCCAATACACAGATACTCAGAAATAAAGCTCAGAGAGATGAGAATGGCCATTCTGGGGGGAAACACAGCTCTTAAACAGGGAGTGAATGAAGTGGGGTCTGTTTTTCATTAAAAGCCTTATAGTACTTTTGACTTTTCAAATTAGAAGGATTACTTTAATAAAAACAAACTTTTTCTAAAAATGAAGAAAGTTCAATAATCTCAAACCAATTCTAGGTAAGAAAGTTCCTGCTGTAGAAAAAGCTCTGGGAGTACACAAAACAAAAAAAGAACAAGCACAACCAGAAAGCTTGCAGAGAACCAAGCATTCCACTGAAGTAAGTGATACCGGGGACCACAGGAACCCGGAATCGCCTGCCCTTCCCAGCTGCTGGGACATGTTGCCCACGCTAGAGACCACCTACTACCAGAGGAAGAACAGCTAATGAGGAGATGAAGACCAGATCAGATGCTTAATCATGGCTCCCAAAGCTCTATGTCAAGAGTGTCAAAAGGAGACACCACACACACACACACACAACATAGACATGAAAGTACGTAACAGCTAGAACTTGTTCAACCACTTAGCATTCTGCCATTTCATTTTATTCCTTCCTTTTTTTCTTTTTTTTCTTTTTTCTTTTTTGATTTGTTGGACTCTTCTGCCACTGGTACATTTCCATTTGGAGCTGCCTGAGGGAGTGATCTCTTGCCCTCCTCCTCAGGGTTCTGGGTGAGGGCTTGAATTAAAAATATATGTTGTGGTTGTTTTAAGTTGTGGATCCCCTGTCTTGGGAAGGGGATGCCAGGCATCTCTCACAAAGATTCTGTCACACCAATATAAGAGAATAAAACAGAAAATCCAAAGGCCCAATAAGCAGAATGCAAAAGGCTATGAATAAGCAGTGTAGTTTTGTCTCAGCAGAAATAAATCAATACATACAATTGAAAGGATTAGAAGAAAATGCAACAAAGGGTTAAGACTGGTTCTATGCTTGACGTACCAGAACTGCAATTTAATTCCTCTATTTTTCTTCTACTTTTGACAGTGAAAAATAAAATAACTGTGACAAGTGTTGTTTAGAAAGCCAACACAAAAGAGCAGAATTAGAAGGGAGACAAAGAAAACAGACTTTCCTTATTTAACAGGTCACTCAATTGCATATCAGGAAAGAAAAGGGGTTTTCCTAAGGATACACAGCAATTCAAAGGCAGTGTGGTATAACTGATTAAAAGGATATAATCTGAGCTCAAATCCGGACTTTGCACTTTCTAGTTATGTGACCGGGGCAAACCACATAATATCTGGGGGCTCTACTTTATCTGTAAAATACAGGTAACAACAGAACTTTCCTGTCCAGGTCACCAGGAAATCTACAAGGGAACAGTGTAAACAAAGTGCGGAGGTCCATACCTGGCACCTATGAAAAATGCAGGAATTTTCTTGGGTTTTTTGGAGGGGGGGTTGGGCGTCTTAGAGGGTTTTTTGCTAGGAAAAAGAATCCCAAGTGTCACTGCCATCCCATTATCATCGTGTGGTCGGCACGCTTCCTGCTACTGTTCAATCATCAATGGTTTCCCCGGTGCTTTTCTTCGCAACCTGTGTGTGCACTTTTAACAACTGGGAGCGATGTCCAGTTAACAGCAACAGAGAGACCCAGAACAAGTTTTCTTGACATACTATTCAAGGAAGAATAAAAATCTTGTGAACTACTCATCCTGAAACAGTGAGCCCTAAATCAACATCTCAATTTTCTAAAACTATTGTTCAAAAGAAAATTAATATTCAGTACAAATTCACACTTAATGAAAACACCTCCAGGTATTAAGAAACTGACAGAAAACAAAAACGTGGAAAAACAGTGAAAAGAAAACTTACTTTTGATTATCCAGGTTAGCGAGATCTTTTCGAAAAATACTCTCTCCTAACCCTACTTCCAAATCTGGATGCCTTCCAAAAATACACTCTACTGGTGGCTTTAAAACAACAACAACAAAAACAAAAACAACAAAAAAAAAAAATACGACACACAAAGTTTTATTAACATTTTTTGAACAAGAAAAGGCCTCTCGCTCTATCTAGGTTGTAACTCCCCTTCCCACTCTCCTACTAGTACAAAGAGGAACACTCTGAAATTGTGGATAATAGAAAGAGATCTCAACAATGGGAGGTGATCATCTCACAATGACCTTGACCTTCCCTGATTTCCTGATGCTCTATGGTTTGCACACATCATCTCCTGCACACCAGGAGCACAGAGGTGTTTATTGTCTAAGCATGAATATTGCCAAAGGTCATGAAGTCACTGAATATTTTTTCCCAGGGAAGTACAAACGGATACTGCCATCTATAAGAAATATGATATGAGAGAATAACATCACTCAGTAACGGCCATATGTTCTTAGAGAGTCATACCAATCGATTGCTAGAAGATTTATGATGGAATATAAACTAGACAGCTGATTATCAGTCTTCTTCCATGTTTCCATACATTTCTATTTCCTAGAAGTCAAACAAGTAGCATATTGTTGCCTTCCTCCTATTTAAGCCTGACAGATGAGAGGCTCTAAAGAGCCAACCTCCTTTCCGTCCTCCTGAGGTAATGACAGATTCTAAAAGCACACCAACACACTTTCTAAGACTCCAAAATTAATAAATGATTATTTCTGAATTTCCAGTCTGGCTTGCACTGTCTCAGTGCTCTACACTCAAACTTGAGCAATGTCAGGAGGCAACTGGACAACATTTCCTATTACAATATCACTCATTCTTACAATAAATTATGAGAATAATAGACTCTTATAACAAATTCAGAAGGTCTTTGTTTCCTCACATGACTGATGAGGAAACTGGAACTCAAACAAATTCAGTGACTTAGCCAGGGCCTCTCAGCTCTAAGTGGCAAAATAAGGCTGATACTCAAGTCGTTGCCTGGATAACTACACTGTTCAGCACACAGAACAGACTAGGCACGTTTTCAAAAGTCCTAGGAGGCTTGGTAACATACTCTAACCTGTATGTTGGTTTGTATTAGATCCCATCTCTCAGGATGCCTTGTACGGCCACAGCTAACTGGGCAGAAAACTGCAGTGGGATTTTTCAGTTGAAACAAATGGAAACCTCCACTCCTCCAGCCCTCCCCTACAAAGAAGAATCCCTGCTTCTGAGCACCTTACCTGAACCAGTGACTCTCAGCCCCAAACCTTCTCGTGTGCCGAATTATAAGACCTGAGGTCTAATAACTGTTATAAATTTCTCATTCATTCTCCTTCACATTCATGATGACCAACTGAATCCTAATTCATTCATTCAGCACACATCTATTGGTGTCCACCGTGTGACAGGCTCTGCAACAGGTACTACAAAGATGCAACGAATAAACACTTCCACAAAAAAATGACCGTCTTGAGGAAGCATCAGATGGAGCATGTGAAATTCAGACAATTATAACGTGAGGCAGAAAGTGAGGACTGCTTGTCAAAACCCACTTTGTTTCTTAAGATGGATTTTACTGACACTCAGTGAAACTGGGTGAGGGGTGGGGGGAAGAACACGAAATCTTTTTAATGCCACTGAAACTAATTTTTCTTCAAAACTAAACTCTACACCACAATAAATTACATATTCTTGAGGTGGCAACATTCTATGAGGTTTCACATTAGTATTTAAATCATTCTTTCACAAACAATTTTGGGGGAAAAGAAAAGCATGTAAGAAGTAGTATGTTTCCGTGTGAGAATACTACTTAAATCCAAGTCCTTTGATTTTTCTTTTTTTAAGTCAAATGCTGATGCATAATTCATTAGGAGAGTCTTTATAATGGCAGGAGTGGGAGAGCTGGTGAACATTTTGCAAAATACACAAAGAAAAACCTTATAGTGCTTCCAGAAGCAATCCAGCAAAAGTGAAACAGCCACAGAGTATAGGATAAAAAGTGCTAATATGTCAGTGGACCCAGATTCAAATCCATACTCTATCAATAACCAGAAGACAGACTGGGATAGGTCATTGCCATCTTAAGATCTCAACTTCTTCATCTCTAAAGTGAGGAGAATACTCCTGCCCTATTTATATCACATTGCTCTTGTGAGGAGCCAACACAATACTGGATGGGGAAACACTGAGAAAAAAGTATTACATCGTATATAAATGGCCACATGCTATCATTACAGAAATCTTAGAAATATTGTCCAGGCAAGGCACTGACTTTTCCATAAATGTTTAAATAGCCTGAATATTTTGATCTCTATTTCTGTCTTCTCTCACCAAAATTAACTTGGAATTTTTTTCAAAGCATTTGCTAAATCAGTCAGTTATCCTCTTACTCCACTATTTTTGGAAATTATCTCAGAGTCAACTGTTGGTTGCAAAGGGTCTTTTTAAATAGACAATAGGTTCATTGCATAATTGTAGTAGACATCTTCCCCATTCAGCAGGAAACTAAGGAAGACTTATTTCCTTTTTTTTTTTTTAATTTTAATATTGAAAGTGACCAAAATAGTATTTATTTCAGGAAAGAAAAATCAAAATAAAACATAATTGAAGCTATTAGAAGCAAAAGCAAATAGAAAACTTTTTTTTCCCCTCTCCCTGCTCTTTTATCAAAACACTCATGTTTTCTGGTCCATATGAAAACTGCACAGTGTGAATTTCTCCCCTAACCTGGGTAGCTTACACTAGTGAACCTACCCAGCAGCTGCCATTCACAGAGAGCAGGCGGAACAAGGAAGTAAAATGCTCTTCTGAAGAGTAACTTTTATTTACCAGAAACTGAAGGAGGGAGGAGGGATTATAGCTATTTACTGAAAGGTACACAGATTAAACCCAATAACTTATGTGTCCTTTCAAATTAACTCCACTTAGAAAACCTCTCATTAAATGTAATCTAATTTAAATGCATATCGGAACCACTTATATTTGTTACTCCTCTCTTGATGAGCAATTAGTTCTAGTCTTGTTTTCCTTTCCTGATCTGAGAGCTAAAAGACAGAAGTGAGAAACATTTACTAAATCTTTTGCTGAGTTTTCCAGATGCACATTAATCATTCACCTCCCCTCTCTCAAGCCTGGCCACTGGTAGTTGGACGAGACGAATAAGACAAAAGTTAGAGTTTTCTGATTTAGTCAAGAGTCATAATAAAATAACAAGGAGACGTATCAAAAGATGTTCCACAGCACCACTGATCATCAAGAAAATGTAAATCACAACCACAAATGAGATGCCATTTCACACCCACTAGGATGACAGGACAGAAAAAGATAGTAGCGAGGGTTGAGGATGTGGAGAAAATGGGATACTCAGACATTGCTAGTGAGAATGTCAATGGTCACTTTGGAAAGCAGTCTAGCAGTTCCTTAGCTGATAAAACATAGTTTTATCACATAATCAGCAAGTCCACTTTTAGGAATATACCCCAAAAAACTGAATGCAGGTACTCAAACAGAAACTTGACTAGGAGTGTTCACAACAGTACTATGCACAATAACCAAAAGGTAGAAACAACCTAAATATCCACTGATGGATGAATACCTAGATAATATGTGGTATATTCACACAAGGGTGTACTGGGCAGTAAAGAGGAATGAAGGACCGAAGGATGCTACAACATGATAAACCCCACCTACATTTGGCTAAGTGAAAGAAGCCAGTCACAAAAGATTACACATAATTCCATTTATACGCATGTGATTATGTCCAGAACTGGCAAATCTATATAAACAGAAAGATCACTGGCTGCATAGGGCAGAGGGGAATGAGGATATATGGAATGATAGCTAAAGAATGTGGAGGGACACCTGGGTGGCTCAGTGGGTTAAGACTATGCCTCTGGCTAAGGTCATGATCTCAAGGTCCTGGGATCAAGCCCTGCATCAGGCTCTCCATTCAGCAGGGCCTACATTCCCCCCTTTCTCTGCCTTTCTCTCTGCATACTTGAGATCGCTCTCTGTCAAATAAAATTTTTTTAAAAAATTAAAAAAATAAAGAATGTGGAATTTCTCTCGGAGGTGATTAAAGTGTTCTAATCAGAGGCAGAGGCGAAGATGGTGGAGGAGTAGCAGACTGAAATGACATCAGATCCCAGGAGATCAGCTAGATAGTTATCAAACCATTCTGAACACCTACAAACTCAACAGGAGACAGAAGAGAAGAGGGGCAGCAATTCCAGGAACAGAAAATCAACCACTTCTGAAAGGTAGGACCTGAGGAGAAGTAAATCCAAAGTGACAGGAAGATAGACCACGGGCGGAGGGGTCAGCTCCCAGCAAGAGGTAGAGCAATGGAGCACAAAATCTGAACTTTTGTTAAGTCTGCTCCACTGAGGGACACTGCTCCAGAGGCTAAGTGGGGTGCAGCCCTCATGGGTAAGTGTGGTCTCGGGTCCCATGCGGTCACAGAAAGATCAGGGGTGTCTGAGTGTGGCAGAGATCCCAGGGATCGGAAGAGGGACGCCAACTACAGAGAGCCAAAGAGTGAGCTTTCAGATGGGGGTTACCTTAAACCGTGATCCAAGGCACAGTCAAGCCACTGATCTTCAGGCAGGGACCCCACAAGTGGCAGATCCAGGGAGATTCAACCTCCTGCTCTGGAAGGAGCAGAGTGGCAAGAATCTGCTGGGTTTGGAGACTCCAAATGGGGCTGTGTGCCAAAGACATAAACCCTCAGTCATAGGCCGGGTGAGCTCGGGGCGCAGCCGGAGAACAGGGAGACAGGAGTGACTGACTGCTTATTTCTGAAGGCGCACTGAGAAGGGGGGCCCAAGTACTCAGTTCCTCCTGGGCAGAGATTAGGAGGCTGCGATTTTCATTCCCATCCCGTCCCCCAGAGCACTACGGAAAGTGTTCAGGAACAAAAGCCCCAAAGTGAACCCCGCAGATTACTTAGCTCGGTCCCTGGCAAGGGTAGTGCAATTCTGCCTCGGGCAAAGACATTTGAGAATCAATGCAACAGGCAGGAAATATTGAAAGGGGTCCTGTAAGCAAAGAGAGAGCCTAAAAGCAGTAGACCAGAACAGAGACAGAATACATTAACAGTCAACTCACAGGCAATATAATGGCACTAAATTTATATCTTTCAATAGTTAACCTGAATGTAAATTGCCTAATTTAACCCAATTAAAAGACATGGGGTATCAGAATGGATAAAAAAACAACCCATCAATATGCTGCCTACAAGAAACTCATTTTAGACCCAAAGACATCTCCACATTCAAAGTGAGGGAATGGAAAAAAATATACCATGCTAATGGACATCAAAAAGCTGGGGTGGCAATCCTTATATCAGATAAATTATATTTTAAGCCAAAGACTATAATAAGATATGAGGAAGGACACTGTATCATAATCAAAGGGCCTGTCCAACAAGAAGATCTAACAATTTTAAATATCTATGCCCCTAACAAGGGAGCAGCCAACTATATAAACCATTTAATAACAAAATCAAAGAAACACATCAACAATAATACAATAACAGTAGGGGACTTTAACACCCCCCCTCACTGAAATTGACAGATCATCCAAGCAAAAGATCAACAAAGAAATAAAGGCCTTAAATGACACACTGGACCAGATGGACATCAAGATATATTCAGAACATTCCATCCCAAAGCAACAGAATGCACACTCTTCTCTAGCGCACATGGAACATTCTCCAGAATAGATCACATCCTGGGTCACAAATCAGGTCTCAACCAGTACCAAAAGACTGGGATCATTCCCTGCATATTGTCAGACCATGATGCTCTGAAGCTAGAACTCAATCACAAGAGGGAAGTTGGAAAGAACTCAAATACATGGAGGCTCAAGAGCATCCTACTAAAGTAAGAATGGGTCAACCAGAAAATTAGAGAAGAATTGAAAAAATTCATGGAAACAAATGATAATGAAAACAAAATCTGTGGGACACAGCAAAGGCAGTCCTGAGAGAAAAGTATATAGTGATACAAACCTTTCTCAAGAAACAAGAAAGAGCTCAAGTACACAACCTAACGCTACCCTAAAGGAGCTGGACAAAGAAAAGCAAAGAAAGCCTAAACCCAGCAGGAGAAGAGAAATAATAAAGATCAGAGCAGAAATCAATGAAATAGAAACAAAACAAAACAAACAAACAAACAAAAAACAAAACAAAACAAAAAAAAAACAGGAGAACAAGTCAATAAACTAGGAGCTGGTTCTTTGAAAGAATTAGTAAGATTGATAAACCACTGGCCAGACTTATCAAAAAGAAAAGAGAAAGGACCCAAATCAATAAAATCATGAATGAAAGAGGAGAGATCACAACCAACACCAAAGAAATACAAACAATTATAAGAACATATGATGAGCAACTATATGCCAGCAACTTTGACAATCTGGAAAAATTGGATGCATTCCTAAAAATGTATGAACTACCAATACTGAACCAGGAAGAAATAGAAAACCTGAACAGACCCATAACCAGTAAGGAGATTGAAGCAGTCATCAAAAATCTCCCAACGAACAAGAGCCAAAGGGCCAGACGGCTTCCCATGGGAATTCTACCAAACATTTAAAGAAGAATTAATTCTTATTCTCCTGAAACTGTTCCAAAAAATAGAAATGGAAGGAAAACTTCCAAACTCATTTTATGAGGCCAGCATCACCTTGATCCCAAAACCAGACAATGATCCCACCAAAAAAGAGAATTACAGACCAATATCCTTGATGAACACAGATGTGAAAATTCTCACCAAAATACTAGCGAATAGGATCCAACAGTACATTAAAAGGATTATTCCCCACAACCAAGTAGGATTTATTCCTGGGCTGCAAGATTGGTTCAACATCCACAAATCAATCAATGTGATACAATACATGAATAAAAGAAAGAACAAGAACCATATGATACTCTCAATAGATGCTGAAAAAGCATTTGACAAAGTACAGCATCCTTTCTTGATCAAAACTCTTCAAAGTGTAGGGATAGAGGGTTACATACCTCAAAATCATTAAAGCCATCTATGAAAAACCCATAGCAAATATCATTTTCAATATAGAAAAACTGAGAGCTTTTCCCCTCTTACTTATATGCAGAATCTAAAAAGAAGAAAATCAGGAATAGGAACAGAAAGTACAAGCAGGGCATAGGGGAGTGAGGGAAACACAGAGAGGTTAAAGGGTACAAAGCTGCAGCTATGCAGAACAAACAAGTGGAGATTCAAAAGTCAGATATGATGACTATATTTAATAATACTGTACTGAACACGGGAGAAATGCTAAAAATGTATTTCAAGTGTACTCGCACACTTTTTACGTGTGTTAACTCTGTGAGGACATATGTTAATTAGCTTGACTGTAGTAATCATTTCACTTTATTAAGATTCTATTTATTTACTTGACAGAGAGAGAGGCTGAGCAGGGGGAGAGACAGGCAGAGGTAAAGGGAGAAGCAGGCTCCCTGCTGAGGAGAGAGGCCAACTTGGGCTCCATCCCGGGACTCTGAGATCATGACCTGAGCTGAAGGCAGACAGTTAACTAACTGAGTCACCCAGATGCCCCATTTCACTTTATATGTACAGATGACCCTTGAACAACATGGATTTGAACTTACAGGTCCACTTAATCAAACATTTTTTAAATAAATACAGGACAGTAATGAAAATAGATTTTCCCTTACGATTTTCTTAAGAATATTTTCTTTTCTCTAGCTACTTTATTGTAAGAATATGTATGAGTATTTTGTAAGAAGAGTATGTAATACATTCAATGTACTTGTTAATATATTGTTTACCAATAAAGTGTTCAGTAGTGGGCTATTAATAGTTAAGTTTTGGAGGACTCAAAAGTTATTTCTGACTGTGCAGGGGATTGACCCCGCAAACACTCTGTGTTCAAGGGTCAACAATATATCAAATCATGCTGTACACCTTAGATATATACAATTTTTATTAAAAATATATTAACAAATGGGGAAAAAGCAGTAAACTGTACAACTTAAATAGGTGAATTATAGGATAATTTCAATAAAACTATTATTAAAAAAGACAAGAATGATAGAAAGGATGAAATTTTCAAAATTAGGTAAACTACTCATTGTATTTCAAAACTGGAATCACTTTAAAATATTGCATGTAAAAAATCATTTCAACGAACGAACAACAAATGTAGTAATGAAACTACCATTTATCTAGCCTGCACCATCTACCATGAACTTTACACACTGAATCTTAAGCTCCCCTGGAATACAGACATTGCCATTTCCATGATGCAGTTAAATAAGAGTCAAAGAGGGGTGCCTGGGGGGCTCAGTCAGTTAAACATCTGCCTTCAGCTCAGGTCATGCTCTCAGGGTCCTGCGATCAAGCCCTGTCTCGGGTTCCCTGTTCAGTGGGGATTCTGCTTGTCCATATCCCTCTGCTCTTTTCCACCGTTCATGCTCTTTCTCACACTCTCTCTCTCAAATTAAAAAAAAAATAAATAATAATAATATAAATAAGAAAGAAAGAGGGGCACCTGGGTGGCTCAGTGGGTTAGGGCCTCTGCCTTCAGCTCAGGTCATGATTCCAGGGTCCTGGGATCAAGCCCCGCATCGGGCTTTCTGCTCCGTGGGGAGCCTGCTCCCTCCTCTCTCTCTGCCTGCCTCTCTGCCTAGTTGTGATTTCTCTCTGTCAAATAAATAAAATATTTTAAATAAATAAATAAATAAATAAGAAAGAAAGGAAGGGAGGAAGGGAAGGAGGGTCGAAGAGAATTTATAAGTTGCCAGTGGTCACCACAGAAAACCAGTGGAACCATCATGAGCACCCAAGGTTATCTGAGGCCTGGGCTGTGTTCTTCCCCCTACATTAGGACGTCGTGATAAAGAGGCAGAATCACCACAGACCTGTACCTCTGGGGATAAAAATACATTATATGTTTATAAAAAAAATAAAAAATAAATAAAACATTTTAAAAAAATAATGAAAAAAAAAAAGAGGCAGAATCATATTGTCTTTATCAGGCACAAGCCCAAAGGAAAAAGCATTCACCTAGTGCTGTGGTACCTGGACTGCATGATATTTTCACTCATTCCTTAAATATCTCCTAAGACCCTACTCTATCTGCAAAACAGAGAGATGGTTGCTGAAACTTTCAGTGACCATTTTGCTCATTTTCAGTCTTCACCTATTTACCTTGTTATTGTATTTCAAGACTCAGACTTCGTTAAAATACAATCAACAAAAAAGCCACAGAAACGTAGTAAAGTAAATAAAGTAAATAAAGCTCTACATACTAGCACTCGATATACCGAATATAAATGCTAACATGGAAATGTGCTGCTTCCTCCTTGTAATCGACAGGATTAAACTCTCCACCGTGGGCAAAATATGCAGTGTTTCCAAGTCTAAATCCTAGATCTATGGGCTTAATCTGTTCACGCGGACCCACAACTTCCATCTGGATGTTAATAAACTTAGTAACTGGGGGCGCCTGGGTGGCTCAGTGGGTTAAAGCCTCTGCCTTCGGCTCAGCTCATGATCCCAGGGTTCTGGGATCAAGCCCCACATCGGGTTTCCTGCTCAGCGGGGAGCCTGCTTCCTCCTCTCTCTCTGCCTGCCTCTCTGCCTACTTGTGATCTGTCTGTCAAATAAATAAATAAAATCTTTAAAAAAAAAAAAAACTTAGTAACTGCCCAACTCCCTATTTCAATTTTCCTATGAAAGCTTAAGTCTCTATCAACTAGGAGGACGATGGCGCAAACAGAACAGGGATCCGGAGGAGCACTCTAGAAGCACTCCCTAACCCATGTGAAATTGCTGATAGTGAAACTGCAAATCCCTGACCATTCTTTACACAAAAACAGCACCGCCATGAGGTTCATTCTACACTTGAGAATAACACATTTTCTGAGTTTAGGCTTAAACTTCAGATTATTAGCCAACCCCTCCCTGATCTTCCCAGCATCCCAAAGGCTCCAGCACCCAAGGTCAGGGGATCGGTGTTCTAATATGGACACTGTCACTTCGCAGATTTGCGACCGTGTGTGAATTATACTCTAAGCCTCCATAGCTCCCCTTTCTGAAAGGAAATTAAACTCCTGCCTAGATTTACAAGTTTGTTGTTGGAGTGTACTGGTGTTATCCAGGGCTCACAGATTTAAAGCATTTCCAAATGTAAGAAATACTCGTTTCTATTTCGCTTTGCAACCTCCCCAATACTCCACAACATGAAAGAAGAGAAAGAACTTTTTCCGTGTTGTAATTGGATTAGATTAAGTTTGCAATCTTACTCCACAATATCCAGTCTGTGTCCTTGGGGATGCTGTGTTCCTTAAGTTGTCTCATCTATAAAACTGGTAATGAGGGGCAGCCACTCTTTTGCTCCTGCTAATTGGTTCCATGCAGGAATAGGAGCCTGCTGTTGTCAAATTCTTTTTAATTTGTTTTAAATGAAGAAAGCTGTAAATATGTATCTGGGAATAAAGTGTCCTAATTTTTAGGTTGTTGGCTACTGACTAAGCTTTATGGGTTTTGTTCTTTTTCCTTGGCTTTTTATTGTTGTTGTTGTTTAACACAATTCAGGATTTTAAAAAAAGGCGGGGGGGGGGCTGCCAATTTACAGCTTCCAACCCAACAAAATGCCTGACACACTGACAGTACTGAACAATTTACTGAGTGAATGCCCTCTGGATAATTAACAGAGGTCTCTTGAAGATTTCAAAGTATGGTGTGTAGTTTGTTTCTTGCCTTGTATTTTCCAATTGTTTCCAGTTTTTTAAAGAGCTGGCTTTTATTTGTTCAATTCAGGTGCCTAAATATGCCTCTCAAAGTACGTGATACAAACATGATTCTGTTGCTCTTATAAGTAAAATCAGCAGGCAGATAATAAATTTGTCCTGGGGGCAGGTTCACGGCATGGGGAAGAATTTATCCCTGATCTGCCTGCAGGACCTCAACTTTCAAGACAGCAGCGTGGACGTGATATACTCCTTCCTCACGAACACAAACATCCCAGCAGCCTAGATCACCCCCCCGCCCCATCTTCACCCCTTAGATTTGTGAGACTTAAATGTGAAGATGTTTATATCTGTTTTCTAGGACCAGGTGAATATTATCTCCTCTACACATACATTTCCTTCCCAGGGCCTCTCTGGCTCAGCAAAGTGCATCAAGAACAATGTTCATGGGCACCTGGGTGGCTCAGTGGGTTAAAGCCTCTGCCTTCGGCTCAATTATGATCTCGGGGTCCTGGGATTGAGCCCCGCATCGGGCTCTCTGCTCAGCAGGAAGCCATTTCCTCCTCTCTCTCTCTGACTGCCTCTCTGCCTACTTGTGATCTCTGTCCATCAGATAAATAAATAAAATCTTAAAAAAAAAAAAGAACAGTGTTTGTATGTGAGAAGCAGAAAAGGCACCAGCGTATTTCAATAACTAAGTCTTAGTTTTATATGTCAACCTTATCGCTTTCTATTTATTTTTTTTAACATTTTATTTATTTGACAGAGATCACAAGTAGGCAGAGCAGCAGGGGAGCAGGCTCCCTACTGAGCAGAGTCTGATGCGGGGCTCCATCCCAGGACCCTGGGATCATGACCTGAGTGGAAGGCAGAGGCTTAACCCACTGAGCCACCCAGGTGCCCCAATCACTTTCTATTTAATAAAAGATGCAACATATGGTACTTTCGGCACAACCTTAAAGACATTCTACTTAGATCTGGAGAGATATCCAGGCACCTGACACATGTGCCCCCACATTGAACTGGCACTCACAGAAACAATTTACCAAATATCCCAAATCATCCAAATGTGAATGTACCACTAACACTTGACAAGTGCCCACTAATTCTGATAAGAGCATCATTATCATTTGTAATCCTACCACCAGTAATTTGTGCCATGCTCTGATGTCATAAAGAACAGATGATTAGAAATAAACGTTTGCTCCTTAGAACACAATATTAAAACTCACACATCAAGTTGACATTTTGCCCAAACGTTGCAGTAGATTGGGCAAAGATTTACCAGGGAAGTCTGCTGCATTCAAAATTGGTCTTATTTGACCAAAGGAAGAAGAAAAAAATGACTTAGACCACCAGGGTTTATAAAACACAGCAGAAGAATTAAAATACCTATTATCTCTCTCCTTTTAAATTTTACATAACATTAGATAATTTAAGGTAATACTTCATAATGAAAAAAATCAAAGTAAACGATGATAAAGTGACAGGACTTGCGGGGTACAAAGAGGAGGAACTAATTGGTTTTGTCATTATCGCTTCTATAGGTAGCATAGCAAAAGTGCAGTTACAAGGAATCCTTTTCCCGGACTATAATAAAATACGAACTTTCTTTTTTTTTTTTTTTAAAGGTTTTTTTATTTATTTGACAGACAGAGATCACAAGTAGGCAGAGAGGCAGGCAGAGAGAGAGGAGGAAGCAGGCTTCCTGCTGAGCAGAGAGCCCGATGCGGGGCTCCATCCCAGGACCCTGAGATCATGACCTGAGCTGAAGGCAGAGGCTTTAACCCATTGAGCCACCCAGGCACCCCTAAAATACGAACTTTCTAAACAAGGTTGTGCCCTGCCTGTGTTTGGGTCTCATGAACCAAAAAATAAAACCAAGGCAAGACACAGAGGAGCAATGCTGCAAAGAACCTCCCTCGTCTCCATGAGGGAAGACTCAGAGCCCCACTGAGTCATTTGTAATACCTAATTTTAGAATGCCAGTTACATGGGAATGTTTTAATTACCTTCTTTGTTGTTGTTATTGTTGAATTCCCTGTCCCTAACACAATTCCTGAATCTAGAAGGAAGGGAGGGGGCAAAGGAGAGCCGAAAGAGGGCAGAAGACCTGCTTAGCCGTCTTGCCCCTTATCCCAAAGATTAGAAACAGCAAGTTATAACAGGCAACAGGAAAATGCTTCGCAGACGATAATCAAGTAACAACCAAAAGACTGCCATAAAAGACCAAATAATTTTTTTTTTTTAAAGTACAGGAACAATTTTCAAGGTTCCATGAAGCACTCTAACATGCCTTGATATCTTTACGAGCATTTTTCTATTACAGCCCAGTGAAAACAACAGCTAAAATAAAATATTTACAATGATCCCGACTCTACTTTTTTTTTTTATAACTTTGTTGACTTTTCTATCATAAAACTCACCCCTTTCAAGTGTACCATCCAGTGATCTTTATAAATTTACTCAGTTTGGGGCAACTATCACCATATTCAGCGTTAGACTATTTTTATCACCCTAATGTTTACTTACATCAACCCCATTCCTACTGCCAGGAAACCACTCATCTATTCTCTCTTTTCTAAGGAGATTTGCCTTCTCTGGGCAGTTCACATAAATGGCATCACAGGCTACCCCACCACTTTCTAAATATGTAACTTTAGTGAAGTCACTTAACTTTGCTATGACTCATTTTTCTCACAATAATCATACCTACACCTCACAGAGCTCTTGGAAGGAATAAATGAGATCATCCGTGTGAAGTGCTTAGAACCCCGGCTGGCACAGACCAAGTGCACAGTACACTAATTGTAAAGCAGTTCAGACCCCGTCCCTGCTTGCTTGTAACTCTACTCCAGTTTCTACGCCAATGGAGCCTCCAAGTCAACGTGTCCAAAACTAAACTCTCTAACCCTCTCTTCAAAATTGCTTTCTCCTATGTGTCTCCACACAGGAAATACTCTGAGCATCCAGTCATCAGAAAGTTAACAAATTCTTAAACTCTTTCACATTCATCATCCCATCCAATCAGCAGGTTCTAGAGCCCTCTTCACTCCCTTGAATTTGCTTCCTTCTCCTTATTCCCTCAGCTTTAGTTACAATTCTCAGTGCTTCCACTTACTTTGTTCTCTCTGCCTTCAACTGGCTCTTCCTCTAGTCTGTCCAACATACTTCTGTCAGAGGATTCTCTCTGAAAATCCTAGCCTGCTCATTTCTCTCCTTTAAGGGCACCCCCTGCCTTTCAGTGTAGCTCCTTAGCTTGTCAGCCAGGGCCCAAAGCAAACTGATTTCTGCCTGCTTCTGTATTTCCATCTCCGGTTGGTCTCCAGAATCCAACCCTTGGGACCGGTCATTCTGAACCACCTGTGGTTTTCTGAATGTGTGAGCCAGCTTTTGGGCTTCAAGCAAGCTAGTCAATCCAGAGCATCTCCAAGATCACCATTTTCTTTTCTCAAATGGGAGCTCCAGTATCTCTCTGTTTATCAGGGTCCCTGGACCATCTAGCAGAATTTGGAAGTTCCTGTTCTCTGCAGAGCTAAAAGAGACAATGTACAAAAAGAAGCTCTCAGAGTGCCATCAGCTCTGTGAGGCTCAATGAGATGTCCCCTTTTGAGCCCATGGTCAGCATCACTTGAACCTGGTGAAGGGTGGGGTAAGGAAAGGACAGAGGAGGGGGGAAGTGAGTGGGGGAAGAAGAAGAAGGGGTAAGAGGAAATGGACAGAAGAAGGAGTGGCAGGATATGAAAGGATAGGAAAGGAAGAGGGAAGAAGATGAAGATATAAAGGGCATTCTCTTAAGACAAAGCATGAAAAATAAAGAGGAAGAAAGGATAGGACCTACTTCTTGGAGGAAAGCCTTTTTTGGGGGGCATAAGCCTTTAATAAAAACATGAACCTTTTCTTTTACTCCTACCTATGATGATAATCCTACAATATTTCTCTCTATTCTTCTGTTTCTGAACCACTTCCACTCACAGTGATTCTAGCTCTAATGTAGAGGAATAATTTACACACTTCCATCTGCTGGAGACAACATTTCATTTCCTTTCTAAAGCATTCTCCACATTTACTGTCAATCAACCAAGAGTTACTTTTCAGGTTTTCCATCTGTTTTCATTTTTTTTCTTTTCTTTCATCAGAATCCATGGAAAACTAGACATATTTCAATATGCCACAAATATCAAGGATATTTGGGTGAAAGTATCAGAGTTAAGAGAGGTATTAGAGATTATCTAAATCAGTAGTTTCCAACATTTTCTCCATAGACCCCCTTAAATATATCTACTGCACTCAACCCAAGGCCTAGCTTTCCAATAGTTTTTATACCAATCTTGGTCTTTTCACAATACACTTTCCCATTTTACTGATCAAAGCTAGTAACCATATCTTATGACTACAAGTAACCATATCTTATGACTACTATCCAGTGCTACCCCTAAATTTATAAGATTACTGGGTCAAAATCCAAGACAAAACAAAGAAAATTTCAACAGTTTGTCAGGTTATATGATCATGTATTGGATAACTCTACGTTCTGGGTTTTGACAGAAGTCAATGATAGACTCTGATTATGAACTTCCATGTCCCTTCCTAGGCTTCAAGCAACTTATCCCAAACAAATTCCTCCAGTTTAGAGAGGGGAAAGTTCAATAAATAGCATACATCTATACCCCTGATTATCCTTATTTTCTGCCTCATTTCTTCACAACATCTTAATAAATGCCCTCTTGTCCTAACAGGGGTTCTCATCCTGGGATGCACAGAAAGAATTTAAGAAGCCCATGAACTTGGATGGGAAAAAAAATACATCTTAGTTTTCTCTAGTCCTAAAGAAATTAGCATTGCCTTTAATTATGAATGACAGCACACCATGGCAGTGACTTTACCACCAGTAGGAATCACAATCACTTCTCTATCATACTATGGCTATTGCAAATTTCTCAAAAAAATCATTTATACTCATCACTATTTTGATAATATGGTAGCTAATGGGTGTGCCACTTGATTTGTTATTAAATAGAGTAATATAGAAAAATATATATTACTATAATGAAGTGGGGTTTTAGTATTTTGATAAGAGTATCTCAATGATGGGGCTTCTATGTGTTTTGTTTTATGCATTCAAGACAATTCTGGGGGAAGATATCCACAGGTTTCACCAGATGGCCAAAGGGAGCCACAGCCCAAAGAAAGCTGCATTAAAAGCACAATTCACTCAGATTCACCTTTCTGCTGCTGTAACAAGATGGGGTAGTACAAGTAAATGTGCAAGCTCATACAATTCATGCGGAAAAAACAGGATTCGGACTCAGATGTCCTGAACACTCATCTATTCCAATGCTTTAATAGACAGGGGTCAGGAGCCTCAGCTCCAGAGACAGATATGTGTGGGTTCAAATCTGATTCATCATCGCTGAATGGCTCAAATTCTTTTTTTTTAATTGTTTGTCTTTTTTTTTTTTTAAGATTTATTTATTTGACAGATGGAGATCACAAGTAGGCAGAGAGGCAGGCAGAGAGAGAGAGGAGGAAGCAGGCTCCCAGCCAAGCAGAGAGCCCGATGCGGGGCTCGATCCCAGGACCCTGGGATCATGACCTGAGCTGAAGGCAGAGGCTTTAACCCGCTGAGCCACCCAGGTGCCCCCTGAATGGCTCAAATTCTTAAGGCAAGTTACTTAACCTCACATTTCCTTATTCATAATAAATCCTTTATTGGGTTAAGAGGATTAACTAAAAATACTTAAAGAACTTACTGTATTTTGCACATAATTATTAAAAAGATACAACAACTACATCATAGTTAATTATTTTTGTGGGGTTTTTCTATAGTATAAAATACTATTTGTATTTTCATTTAGTTGTATACTTTTCTAAAACTTCTCTGCTGCCAGTAGGATGTCATTCTCCACACAACTCTCAAAATCAGAGCCTACTTTTTTCTCAAATGCACCCGTGGCCCAGGAAGATCTGAGGCTAGAAGCCAAAGCACCCTCTCCCTGCACTCATTTCCACCTTCACACTATCCCGTAAAAGACTTCACTAATAGGTCTATCTTGGCACCTCACCACATTCAGTCACACTACCTTCCCCTGCCCTCATTTTCTGCTAAGCCGAAGATCCTAAGCAATTTACTTTTTTTTTTTTTCAGTCCACCATTATCCACGCTGAGGACACATGGAGAACTCTGCAGCTCCAGTTTTGAAGTTCCACCATCCTAATGACCTGACATGGCCTCCATGAATCCTGTTCCATTCTCTCAAAGGTAATCAGATTCCTCCGACAGGCCTCCACTGCATACACTCATACCTCAGCAACGAGTTCATTGGTGTAGGAAACCAAAATATGTGATGACTGACCAGCAGGGTTTTGAGATCGCTGAGACCAGAGAACATATGATTCACCTCTTGCATGCCATTCCACTCACATAGCGCCTGACAGACTGAATGCAAACAATGCATATGAAGCTGAATTGGATTTCATGCTCATAACAACCCTATGAGATCAGGAATTACTGTCCTCTTCAGAGATGAGCACACCCAGGTTCAGACGAGTCTCCGGCCCATTGTAATAGTTGTTGCCAGAGTGAAAAACTCTGTGAATATACCCAACAGCGCCCATGAGTCCATGATCCAACATCCAACCTACTTGACTCTCTTCAATAAGAAACATGTCACCTATTTCCTCACTTTCTTATTCCCCTGGAGAATTAAAATATATACCATCTAAATGTTTCCTTTTTAAATTCATTACTCAATCTGTCACATTCATAGTGATCCTAATTTAATTTATTCAGGTCTAGATTGAGGCACACAAGAGGGGAGCTGGAAGTGACCTGAAATGGAAATACCGAGCTGCCTAGAAGTGAAAGAAGCGTGCTCGCAGAAGCAAGGAACCAAGCCTAAGCTTGTTTACAGCAATCACCCTGGACTAAGCAAAAGAGAGAAAGCAGGAGAGCCGGATCGAAGAGGAACAACTAAAAGGGAGACTGTGGATGGATTTCGAAAGTCTGAGGGAGAAAACAGGCATCCATGTTGGAAGCCATGTCTTCCTAGAGGAGAGTTCAAAGTGATCAACTCGATTAGAGCAGTGCCAATGAGACGCCTAGATTCAGACCCAAGTCCCTGCTGGAGGGGAACTGTGTCTCAACTGATCACGGAGCACTAAGCAAAACCTTTCAACCTGAAATGATTTTATGGATATGATTTCAACAGTACACATTTCCCTATTACACACATAATGTATTTCACTGATATCAAAATCCCTCCAAGCCTTACATAATGGAAGTGCCTGGACACATTCACATATCACCATATCTTTGGCTCCCAGCAACATCAGCAATTCACCACTTGCATATTGAAAGGAACTACAGAATTACAACAGGCCCAGAAGTGCCGCCAACAAATTTACTGCCTCTGTGTTATTTGTAAATTGATTGTATCTTCTCTGGCTTATGGCAAGTGGAGAACTGCATATAAATGCATAGAGATTGCATACCTACTCATAAAATCCAACATTAGGATTGAACTTTCCCCAAACTCAAATATTATGATACCCTTTAAACAAGTATTATAATATACATTTGACTTAATGTGTCTCTTCTAGCTTATTATTTTTTTAATTGATTACACTATCTTCATGTCAAAACCTTTCTACCTAAACGTCTGCTTTTACAGAAAATGTTTACTACCTGACTTATGAATTAAGAATCTTTAATAAACTCTTATTGAAAAATTAAAATGAGAAAAAAAACAAGTTTTTTGGCATTGTTTTTAAGCAGAACAGGTAGCTATTTGCTAAAATGTATTTCAGTTATTTATCGGGGTTAGAGTCTCACATCATATGCATTTTTTTTTTTTTTTGCAAATTCACTATTGCAAATAATACCAAAGGCAGCATTTTCCACTTAATAAGAATGAATCTACATATTATTTTAAATCCACAAACCAACCTTTGAGCCACAAATTTTGAAAAGCCAGGGGCCTCGTAAGTTAACAACATTCCTAAAAAGCCTAAGAATCAGCTCCAGTCCTACAGGAGGCAATCCTGACACCCATTTTTCAACCTGAGGACAACCATATCCAAACTGCAACCACCCAACAAATGAGGACTCTCAAACAGTGCAGAAGATGGCCATCCAGTTCAAAGTAAAAACCAAAAACAAAACGACACCAAAAAACAGAAAACAAACAAACAAACAAAAATACGGCCTTTTTCTTTGCAAAAAAAAAAAACAAAAAAACAAAAAAAAAAACAACAACAGAAAAACCAAGCTATCAAGGCAATGCATTATTGAACACATTTTTTATCAAGGGTGTCTCCTGGGGAGCCCAAAGAACAAAAAAGCATCAAGACGAGGCTGTCGACAACCAAGCAAAGACACAGAGTCACTTTGCAGGTGTCAAAACCTCAATCACAGAAAATCAGGACCAGTGGGCAAAGCACATGAGAAAATGGATACCAGAAGAATACCAAAACAGCTGCTCAGCGCTGAGCTAGAGCAAGGCAGATACCCCTGGGGAAGTCAGCAAAACACTTGGAGAACACATCCAAGCAGAGCCTGAAACAATGTAACAAAGCAGCAGACAGCTGGCCAACAACTGCTTGGAAACGCAGGCTTGGGGTGCTGGAGGCAGGCCGGGGGGTCCAGGTCTCCAAACAGCTACACAAGCATCCCGGACGCCTCTACTCTGGGAGGAAGCACAGGCACTTGCTGCGGACCCAACAGGACTGCCGGGGCCGTGGGGCAGGGGCAGACAGCACCAGCACACAAAGACCCACGGTTGCCAAAAAGCCACCAATCACCAGCACGCTCAGGATCAGGGCACTAGTTAAGACAAAAGCCTGGCACCATTGTGGAGATGTGGAGATGCCCATGCCATGGTTGGACAGAACTCACCTGCCGGGCTTACTCTAGTGTCATCTGAGGGAAAGTCAGACCAATCGTGCGTTGGTAAGTCCGACCTCAAGCTGTATAGCTCTAACAGCTGTATCTTAACACCCGTGTCTCCCAGATAATGTCAGGGAACCCCAGAGAGTGCCCAAATGTGCTCTCGGGGATTGGTAAGATTGCTAGACAAATTTTAAATGTGTGTGTCTCTATTTAGATTGGGGGTGGTAAACTCTTAAAGGTAAGGGCCAGATAGTCTTTGTAAGCCCCAAGGTCCTGTCACAACTTCTCAATTCTGCCACGTGTAAAGAGAAAGCACCCGTAGATAATACAGACAGGCGTGGGTACAGCTGTTTAAAAACCAGACTACAGGGTAGATTTGGCCCATAGGCCTTAGTGCCTGTTCCTGGTTTAGATGATAATCCAAAACCCACACACATAAAGCTACACAAATGTTCTACCTTGAATGAGTGACCACCTCATAACTGTGCATGGCCACAGGGCTTCTGAGATTGCACTTATCATCCAGCTGGCACCCAAACGTGCTACTCAAATATTCAAGGGTAGTAAGGATAGAATTGAAGTGGACATCTCAGGTCCCATGGTCTGTGGTCTCCCCATTCCCAGAATACTTTGCCCTTCCTTGTAACAGAGCCCCTTTTCCTATGGTGAACCTATGGGTGTGACATGGGAACACCTGCCTTCTCTCTACTCGTATGTCAGACCATAGGTTCAGGCGCGTGCCCCGACCTGGCCAAATACTGCCATGGCTAGCAGCTGTGTTCCATGCATGAGCTTGGAACCTGAGTCAGGCTAATCCAGGTCCTTCCTGGAGCATTCCTGGGAGAACAAAGGAAGAGAATTTAGGTTGCCATTGGCCGTGGTAACCATGATGGCCAGGCCAAGAGATGAAAAAAAAATGAAGTCTTCACAACCTCAACAAGTCTCTTGGGTTCAGACAAGCAAAAGGATCTACTTTCCCTGAATTGGCCTTCTGACACTTATAACCAAGAGTCCTCATTATCGAAATACATATTTCGATACATATCGAAATACATGGGTCATAGATTTGCCAGCAAAAATAAAAGCCCAGTGATACGTCAGCAACAACTCAAAACCTCAACACAGGCAGGCAAACTCTGAAGCCTCCACACATGGAACATGCAGTGAGCAGAGATGTTCTGGTATCTCATGTCTCCTCTTACTCACGTTAGAAAGTAGACACATTCTGCCACTTCCCTTTGCCCTCAAGCTGATCTACTGGGATTTCCTTTTCTTCCCACTTGCACAAGACAGAAATCCTCTCAGCCTGCCTCCACATTCAGCTACTCATCACAAGTGAGACCGATTTTTCTTCATCTTCCCTTTTCTAACCTACTCACATTTCTTTTTCACCTCTGTCCTTAACTTAGAAGTAACCCTCATCTCGTTGTGAGTACAAATCCTCTGATATAACCCTGTATCACCTATATAAACCTATAGATCCTGCATGATCCTATAAATGGACCCTCTTCAGGTTCTCTCTGCTTTGGATTTCACCTACTTTAGACAATTTCTTGAAATATTACCCTGGAACACAAGGCCCATGGTGATCGAGCCCCTGGACACTTCACCCACGCATCTTTCCTTTCTCTCTCTCCCTACTCTCTCCGCTGGCTTTATGGCCTGCTCTTTGATACTATGCCTTTCCCTTCCTATACATTTTTTTCCCAAATTGCCCTCCCTCTCTCTCGTCTTTATCAAGCTAATTTGAAATCTTCCTCAGCAGTCAGTTCTCACAAGTGCCTCCCCCACCCAGCCTGGGTGAAGTGCCCCTCTTGTACTCACTTAGAAGCATAAGCAGGTCTCTATTTTAGAGTCACTATCTAATTACTTGGTCTCTCCACCAGACTCTAAGCAACTTGAGATGATGGACAACATCTTCTCCTAGGTCAGTGCCCCCATGATCTAACAGGTTCCTGACAGAGCTAAGCATTTACAAACACTCACTGAAGGAATACAGTGGTGACATGAGCTGAGAGCATCCCACACAGATGCTTTCTTGGGAGACAGTGCATTTCTACATAAGAATGATTTAACACTTTAAAATCAAAGGCCAATGTCTATTTGAGCTGATTTCCTGAATTTAAAATAAACCACATTCAAATCTCTCTCATAAACGTTGAATAGAATTATCATAACTTTACACTATAATTTGCAGAAATCAGACTACTTAAATGGTAAACAGACCCTTACGGTTCCTCTCTTTCCATCACTGCTAGTAACAAGAACCATTCTGGCATCTGAGATAAGTGCCCAGAATATACAACAAAACAATTTACAATGGGATTATTAAATATCATTAAGTCTTTTGGTTGACATGGTAGAAAGACAATTATCTCCTTATCATTCTTGTTGCTTTCTTAATTTCCACTCATCTTCCTTTTCTGCTATCAAGGCTGATACAGAACAGAAGTTAGTGTGTGAAGAATGCCAGTGAGTTAGCTACTGATGTGATTTTCTTGGGGGAGAGGGGAATCCTTAAAATGCAAATAATTTTCCAAAAAAATACAATTCATTTTCTTTAAATTTCTTCAATTAATTTTCTTTAATTTTTCTTTCTTTTTCTTTAACCAATAATATTTCACAAAAGAAATCATTCATTAGCTTCCATTTGCTCAGGATTTTGAGAGAGAATACTATTCTCATTTTCAATAAAAGTATAGCTGTAGTGTTACTTTGGCCTATTTCTACCAATTTCAGTCTGTTCGGGTAAACTCTTTCGGAACACACAAATAGCTTGCAGACATACACAAAAGATTTTCTTCAAATGCAGTAGGTAAGCTGCATGCAAAGCATTTACTCTATTTTTATACAGACTTCCAAAGACGCTAAGGCAAAAACATTCAGACTAAGTTCTGGTTTGTGTTTAAGTTCATCTTCAAGTTTAGAGTAAATAATGTTTCTTGTTAAAACTTATGATTTACAAGAAATCTTTGAACTTCATTTTCAACCAGTTTTCATAAACAATGATGACACAAAAACAAAAAAGGAATGAAAATTTAAACTTAAGATTATACTTTGTATTAAAAACAACTTTAAGTTTTGAATATCATCCATGGTCCACCTTAAATCCACAAGGTTTGTGGCATATAAATAAACTGTCCCATTTAAACATTAAATTTACCCAATTCTTTCAGGCTTCAGTTTGAAAAATAAACCCAACTCTCTCCCCCAAATAACAAATTCTCAGAATTCAAATTCCAAGTGCACAAAGGTGAGTTATTTACTATAATGACAGCTTTTTAAAAAATATAAATAAGCTGCTCTTTTATAATACACACCAAAAATCCAGCATGTAACCAAAATAAATCACAGATTAAAAACACCACTGAGTTATTTCCACGAATAGTGAAATTCGGAGGATTTCCGTTCCTAACTACTTGTCTTGATTCCGCCTTAAAAAGCTAACAATCATGTGCTGCCTGAGTTCCAGTTCACAAAGACACCAATCAAAACTGCCCAGCTTCCAATGCTGCACCGTATTTTACCCCACAAAGTTCATCCAAACTTCCCCAGAATGCCCCCCTCTATAGCATAAAGGAAAGCACCATATCAAAAGCAAGAAAGGGGCAAAACCCTCTTCAAGTCAACTTCTGTCAAATCCACCAAAATTCAATTATAGGAATATCCTTCTCCACAATATGATAATATATTAGCCTCCCTTCATATTAGATACCCACACCTTCCCATCCAACCCTCACCCTGGAGAAATCCAAATGCTAGTCTTTTGTTTAGTCCTAAAAATGCAGCTGGGGTTATTTCACTAAGCATGATACGCTCTAGTTCCATCCACGTCGTCGCAAATGGCAAGATTTCATTTCTTTTGATGGCTGCATAGTATTCCATTGTGTATATATACCACCTCTTCTTTATCCATTCATCTGTTGATGGACATCTAGGTTCTTTCCATAGTCTGGCTATTGTAGACATTGCTGCTATAAACATTCGGGTACACGTGCCCCTTCGGATCACTATGTTTGTATCTTTAGGGTAAATACCCAGTAGTGCAATTGCTGGGTCCTAGGGTAGTTCTATTTTCAACATTTTGAGGAACCTCCATGCTGTTTTCCAGAGTGGTTGCACCAGCTTGCATTCCCACCAACAGTGGAGGAGGGTTCCCTTTTCTCCACATCCTCTCCAGCATCTGTCATTTCCTGACTTGTTAATTTTAGCCATTCTTACTGGTGTGAGGTGATATCTCATTGTGGTTTTGATTTGTATTTCCCTGATGCCGAGTGACGTGGAGCACTTTTTCATGTGTCTGTTGGCCATCTGGAGCGTATCATGCTTAGTGAAATAAGTCAATCGGAGAAAGACAACTATCATATGATCTCCCTGATATGAGGACATGGAGAAGCAACATGGGGGGGTAGGGGGATAGGAGAAGAATAAATGAAACAAGATGGGATTGGGAGGGAGACAAACCATAAATGACTCTTAATCTCACAAAACAAACTGGGGGTTGCTGGGGGGAGGTGGGATTGGGAGAGGGGGAGCGGGCTATGGACATTGGGGAGGGGAGGCGAACCATAAGAGACTATGGACTCTGAAAAACAACCTGAGGGTTTTGAAGGGTCAGGGGTGGGAGGTTGGGGGAACAGGTGGTGGGTAATGGGGAGGGCACGTTTTGCATGGAGCACTGGGTGTTGTGCAAAAAGAATGAATACTGTTACGCTGAAAAAATAAATAAAATGGAAAAAAAAAAATGCAGCTGGGGCTTTTTTTTTTTTTTTTTTTTTGAGGCATGTTTAATAAGGTCTTGAATTATTGGTTTCTTGTACTAATTTTAAATTACTTCCAGAGAGTTGAGGGCTATCCTGCAAAAACCATTTGTTATTTTCCTCTAATAAATTAAAACAGCATGATCGATTCTTTTTAACCCATCAGTAACAGAAGCTGGTTTATCAAGATACTGCGTAAATTTTCACCTGAACATTCTAAAAATGTTCTAAGGAACAGATGTGCACTAGAGAAAACTAGGCTGTTATCCAACAAGAACCAAAAGTGTTCTCCTTTTTAGGAGCTTGCCACTCGCTGTTAGGATTTAGTGATCAAGAGGAACGGGGTAAACATGCCAACTGAGAATAAGGTAACACACAAAACATAAAATGATTATGGCTGAGGTAGAAACATCTCTGGTTGATATGGTCTGTTGTATTGATGTCCCTCATTTTCCACTGTACATAGGACAATAGGGTGAATATTTTACTTAGCATATTATTAATGACCCAAAATGGCCAATTTCAAATATATTTCTTAGGCAAATGAACATAAATCCAAAACCCTAGAATTATGGCCAGTTTTAAGCCGGAAGAGACCCTGAGGAATCATTAGAGCCATACTCTGACATTAAAGAGAAAGCTGTTATCAATACCATAAACCTTCAACACACTTATCTTACCTGTGGATTTTTGAGGGGGGAGTGGTAGCTTGAGGAGGGGAAAGTATTTTTCTAAGGAAAAAAAAAAAGAAAGCAAGATATATTATTAGTGTTAGAAGGTTGTATGTTCTTTTTATATAGGGAATCCCTAGAAAAAATGTTATGCAGACATGTGAAAGATCTGTTTTAATCAGGAGAAAGATCAATATTCTTAAATGCAGAACCACCTGTAAGTAAATTAATGCAAGTAGTAGGTCCTGGCAAGAGAGTAAGTTCATGAGAGAAAGAATAACCAGCTTCCCAGAGAAGGTTTCAAAAAACAATGAGCTTTTATGTCCAGTTTTGCTCACTATAAAACAGAAGATAGATAAGTATTTCCGGGATTTGGGCTAACTCTCAATTCAACATCATCTTTCACAATGTAACTGAAAACAATTCCATATTTTCATTAAGAGTTTTCATTGTCTAAGATACAATCCACATCATAGAGTGGGTCAGTTCTTTATAAGATGCTAAGAAATCATAATTTTGCATATGTCCCTATGCACAGTATCACCAAATTTAAAGAAGAGTATCAATTATGATGAAAAAGATGGAAGACATCATCATTCTGTTTTTCATATGGGCTTTTAGTTGCATATATACTACAGACATTTTATTGGAAAATTTTACTTGTGTTCATGCATGTACGCATGTACACATGTATGGTTAAGTTCCAACATCATTTTTCCAAACTGGTAACTCGAGATTAAATTCTAAAATTCATAGTTAAGGGTGCCCGGGTGGCTCAGTGGGTTAAGCCTCTGCCTTTGGCTCAGGTCATGATCCCAGGGTCCTGGGATCGAGCCCCACATCGGACTCTCTGTTCAGCAGGGAGCCTGCTTCCCCCTCTCTCTCTGCCTGACTCTCTGCCTGTGATCTCTGTCTGTCAAATAAGTAAAATCTTTTAAAAAATGAAATAAAATAAAACTCATAGTTAATTCAATATAGTTGACTGAACCCTTTCAGTTATCTTACATCTATCTGAAATGCTAAGTGAAAGATTACTACAATAAGTTTAAAGGTTCAATATTTGCTTTTAAGAGAAATCCCCTAATGCTCAGCCCTATTTGCAGATGTTATTCTATAGTGATTTTTCCACTATCAGCAATAGAGTTAATGAATAAGTTCTCAATTAAGAGAATTATTTATTAAGTATCCTAGGCAACACCAGACACTGCGCCAGGCACTTTAGATAACTTACTTCATTAAATTCTTTCGACAACTCTATCAAGTAGGTATTGCTACCCTCCTTCTGTAGAACAGGGAGCCGAGGCTGAACGAGTTTAGGTAACAATCAAAATTATACAACAAGTAATAGTTCTGGGATTAGATTATCTGACTCCAGACTTCTCCAGGTCTTTTTCCTTTTGCCACCCTGTTGCTTGGAAAGAGCTAAAAGAAAGAAATGGTTTCTAGTGAGTTACAAAACTGTGTCAGCAGGTTTAGACAGTAGATGCTGCTATCCAGCACATGTACTGAATGCCCTTACTGCAAAGTCTCAATACATCCTGATTAACGCAAACACTTCCACGCAGGAAAACTTGGGCTTATCTGACATACAGCTTCCTTAATCACCAGGCTGCCAGAACGCCTCTGAATCTGAACATATTCCCGAAAGAAAAAGGGCTGTCATTGAGGAGGGAGACCATGAGTACCCAGTAATAATACATCCTGCCAAGCAGAACCAAAGTACCAAAGATTATTTACACCCGATGCACTGTAATTGGTCCTTTTACTCCGCAGAAGGAAAGAAGCGTTCAGATTGGCCCGAATGTCTATTCAAAATAACCCTCCAAGCACAGAGGCCAGAAACACAGGGAAAGCAACAGAAAAGAAATACAGGAGAGCAAAAACTGTTTCTGTGGTGAGACTAGGGACCGCTCACCGGAAGGGTGGACAGAGATGAGAAGCAGAGCTGGGGCGTAGAGGTGGCAACAGAAGCTGGGATGGCAGGATCTCAACCACTAACTCCAAGTGGAAAAGTCAGCAACGACATGGACTGGGACACAGCTCTGTTCTCAGATGCTATCGTGCAGCGATACTGGGGTCATTCACCTTCAGGTCCAAGACCTCCACGTCGAAGGGTATAATAACCGTGTAGCTTTTTAAAACACACAGAGAACATTCACCACACTATTTCATGTCATGCTCACTCTGTGGTCACCTGTTGTTATTTCCACATCCTGATCCATTATAAGACAGTTTCGGAGCTCGATACTATGTAATAGCAAGGCTGAAATCCCAGTCTTTGATCCTGGCCCAATCTTCCTTCAAGACACTGCCTCTAATACATAGCATAGTATTTCAAGAAGAAAGGGATAATCATTACCTATATGACAAGTTCTTTAAAAAGATGTCCATTAGTAAGAAGTTAAAACTTCAGATAGGTAGGGCAGCCACCTACCCAGAAAGCTCCCCAAAGTGCCCAAAGGCTAAGGCAAAAGGTACCAGGCTGAAAAAAAAAAAGACAAGGGTCCAAGCATTTCTAATCCTATGTGCTCTCCCATGACAGCGTCGCCCACTGCCTGAATATCACTAAGAAATCATTATTTTCCCTACTCTCAGCTGTCTCAATATCTATTTCTTGCTGCCTGCCTAAAGTCTATAAAGTCTTCACACAATGTAAGCCAAGTTTTCTTACAAGGGATTGTTTGACAGAAGTACAAACCAATGAAGGCACTGACTAGACTCGATGTAGGCATCAGTATTCGTCAAGTCCAAAGCCTAAGAATACTGTGTATCAGTTTATTTGTCAAAATCAGAATCCAACATCTGTCTCCCCAGTTGTGTTACAAAGAAGACAATATTGTAATACAAAATGGTGACAGATATTTCAATAGAGATCATCTCTAGAATTTCAACAGGCTCTCTACCTTTTCAAAATCTACACAACCCCTCAAATCCATCTGGTCAATTTAAAGATGTCGTGGCTGAACAAATGTGAAAACAAAACATAAAGATTAACTAAGATGGCCAAGCTCACACACAAAGAACAGACACCTTATCCTCAATCTTATTCCACCCGGGAACTAGACAATCTTTCCAAAGGTCTGTGAAACAGACCGAGCTGATGTAATACACTTAAAAGGAACAGAGTCTTATTACTCAAAGTGGGGTCCATGTACCACCATCAGCTGGAGCACCTGCAAAAGAAGAAATGTACTCTAAGGCTCACTCCAGGCAGAGCCTGCCTTTTTTTTTTTTTAATCCATTTTTCTTTTCTTTTCTTGAAGTTTTTATTTTAGTTCCGGTTAGTTAACAGACAGTGTTATATTAGTTTCAGGTGTACAATATAGTGATTCAGCATTTCCATCATCACAAGTGCCCTCCTTAACCCCCATCACCTATTTCACCCATCCCCCACCTGACCCCCCCCCCAAGTCCCTTACCCCCGACCCCCTATCCTCCTGGTCACCACCAGTTTGTTCTCCATAGTTAAAAGTCTATTTCATGATTTGTCTCAGAACCTACATTTTCATACCCCAGGTGATCTGGTGGTACAAGGAAGTTGGGAAGCACTGATCCTAATCTAGAAATATATACATGTATCTAGATGGAAAAAGATCCAGCAAGAGGCCCAGCCCAAAAATGTTGCTTTAGGAGAATCTGAGTGATCCATCTGACTCCAAGAAACTGGAAATTTAAACTGCATTTTAAAAGAATTTCTAGGGGCTGCCTGGGTGGCTCAGTGGGTTAGGCCTCTGCCTTTGGCTCGGGTCGTGGTCCCAGGGCCCTGGGATCGGCCCACGTCCCGCTCTCTGCTCAGTAGGGAGCCGGCTTCCCCCTCTCTCTTTGCCTGCCTCTCTGCCTACTTGTGATCTCTGTCAAATGAATAAATAAAATCTTAAAATTAAAAAAAAAAAGAATGGTTATAAAAGAGTTTCTAGGGGCACCTGGGTGGCTCGGTGGGTTGGGCCTCTGCCTTCAGCTGGGGTCGTGATCCCGGGGTCCTGGGAAATGGCCCTGCTCTGTGGGGAGCCTGCTTCCTCCTCTCTCTCTGTCTGCCTCTGCCTACTTGTGATCTCTGTCAGATGAATAAATGAAATCCTTTAAAAAAATAAAAATAAAAATAAATAAAAGAGTTTCTAAAAGGCAATCATCCATATTGAAGGATGAAGGCAGGGAGGAAGTTATGAGAGCAGCAGGTCTAAAACCCCGTTGCCTGTCATGGGCATCTTCAGTCTTGTCAGGCATGAATTCAAAAGTAGCTACCCAATACTCTGTCATAGAAATGGTTTACACTTTTTATATTGATGACATACAAGTGGTTCAAAGCAGTGAAATTTCATTTTCTATTCGACATGGAACAAATGCCAAAAACACCACTGTTTTTAAAAGAAAAAATACAAAGACTCTCTTAAATACAGAGATGGAGGAAGGAAACCTAGAGATCATTTCTACTGGGATATTTTAAATAAAAGACTAGATATTTGTGGCAAAGTATAGTTAGTAATTTCAGGCTACACACTGGTGTCTTTCATAGATTCTAAATCTCAAATTCACATTTTCTTTGCTTAAATCAGTACATAACCCCGTAGGAGTGGGTGACAGTATAAAACCTTCTTTAATATAAATTCAGTGACATAATTCAGCACCATTTTTTTTTCAATAGACTAACCTTCCTGTTTTAAATGAGGTTTACCAAATGAATTCAGGTATACCCGTTTTTCACATCAGCTATAAATAATTGCCTCCCTCTGAAGGGCCTATTTCTGCAAATAAAAATGTCTTTTTGCCTGATTAAACTTCTTCATCATCTGAAAACTTTTCTTCTGCAAATTTGTGGTTGGAAAATTTGTCATTAGAAGCTTGCTTTGTCAAAATGAGCTCTTTTCAATGGCTTCGAGAGCCCAGACCTATAGTTAATTATTTGGAGGAGGAGGGGAATGTCCTATTCTAAAAGAAGTACACTTGACAAAATATTTGGACCTAAGCGTCCTACCTACAGACTTAAGACACCTTTTACAATTCAAGGCAGCAGGCTCAGAATTTACAATACCTTTAAAAACCTGAAGACAGAAAGGCAGAAGTAGCCAAAAGACAGCTTATAAAACAATGAGAAAGGTCCCCATATGAAAACATTTCAGCTGCCCGCCCTAACCTCAACAACCACTTCTCCCAAATGGCTTTGGGATGACAATGCGTCTTCTCTAAACTAAGAAAAGTGGTCAAGTCTACCAATGTAGGCTTCATAGCCACCACCCAAGTCACCTCCCGTTAGGGATATTACTTCAACACGCACTGACATTATAAAGAATTAAACTACTGACTTGCCTTATTAATCCAAGAGATGCCACTAACAGAAAAGAAAGCAGGATAGGCCTGCCTTCATGGTGAAACAAACTGGAAATTCACAAAAACAAAACGTTTACTTTTCCCGTAGTATTTTGACTTACCTGCCTCTCTCATAGACTAGTTTTATAATCTAGGGTTTAAAAGAGAAATTCAGTAATAATATGCTTTATAACAATGTCCTAAACATAGGAATCTAACCCAGCTAACAGATGAAAGCCAAGACAAACAACAAGGCTGTGGTCTGCATCCTTTCAGTCTCTTAATAGAATACTTATACGCAATTCAAAAAAGAAAACAAAATTTCATAAGACACAGCTGTAAAAAATTTCACTAAAATTACTCATCTTTCATTAAAAAAAACCCTTATTTTATAAAAACCAAACTTGTGAACTACATTTAAATTAATACCCAAGGAATTCCAAGAATGCAGGCTTATACGGATTGCCATTCTTCCCACTGGATTTTTAAACAATGCTGAAACATGGCTGTTTGAAATACTTCAGTACCATCACTTAACACTGTTCAAAATGTCAAGAGCCATATTACGCCCCAGTGGCCACTCTTCAGCAAATAACACATCCTTTGAAGTTAAAATACTCCCAAATGATGCCAAGTGAGAATTTCTAAGAGAGCACAGTCAAAACTTTCCACTTCTAAAGAAATCAATAATCTGGAATCACAGTTAGGAAAAAAACACTTTCATTATCAAAACTCGGGATTTTTTTCAGTTTCAAATGTCAGTAAATTCCTTTACCCCATGGCACTATTGTTTTATGTGTTGTTCCCTAATGAAATCACAACCATAAGCCTGTAGTGAACTTGTGGGGTTTTTGGTTTGTTTGGGTTTTTTTTTACCCTAACGTTTTGGTGGAGTAATGACATATTTATTATAATGAATGCCACAGAAATGAAGGGTAATCATTGAAGACGAAGGGGTTTGACACAAACATTTCACTTGACCGCCACACCTAGCACATAGCTGCTATTGTAAGGGCACTGATGTATGTTTCATTTGACAAATCATGTAATATAGTCAATCTCCCTGACTATGACTACATGGTGTGGTAGTCACACCCTGCCTCACTCTGATATCACAAGATGCCCAACAAAGAAATCAAGAAACCAAAGCTTACATCAAATTATCATAAGCCAAATAGCACCTCTTCTACCGAATACGAAGGCACTCTCAAAACAGATACTACAGCACTGTCCTCAAGTAATGTGGCCTGTATATACCTTTAGTAATTTCATTTAATCCCGCAATAAAATGGAATCTAAAGGTGAAGTTAAATGTTCAGTTCTAATCTCGTTTCCACATTAATTTTTTAGACCTGAGCAAATAAGATCTCTGCCTATTTCATCTTCAAAACAATCATTTCTAATTGTCCAAATTAACTACACATTAGGAAATGTCCTTAAAGAAAATAAATTACTCTAAAAACAGGAAAGCAACTTCTCATGTAGTATCTTGAAAACAAGTCATTTCAGAGTTCCTGCCTTCTTCAAAATTTTCCTCTGTGGATAGCCTTACTCAATTCTTTCCTATTTAGCTGTAAGGGAAAAAAAAAAGTCATAGTTGACCCCCAAACTGTAATCCCAAAAAGTTTCTAAAAGACTGAAATGAACATTTATACCTTTGATTCTAGGAAATCTTGAGTACAAGAGAAACTGACAAATATGATTGAAAAGTTAAACTGTCAGAGGAAGAAAAGATCAATAGAAATTTGATAGTGCTGCATCTTAATGGAATTATCTGCCTAGAAAATACAGGGGAAAAAAATCTGAGGCAAAAGTCTTCAATCCCTATGACCAGTCAAGGCAAATCTAGTTAACTCCAAGTGTTTTCCTCCAAGGAAAACAACTGATCTGGACAAATAGGAAAGACATCATTTGGGAGAGGTACCCTATGTGTACAAACACAGTGCCAGTGAGCACCAGACCAGTAACAAGGCCAGTGCAAGACACCTACCATGGATGCTCCGCATGGCTGTTCTGGGAATGAAGCCAACAGAGTCCCAATCTAAGTTTTAAAATATGAGTATCAGCCAAATAAACATGGCTAACTGCAAGTGAAATGCTGCTAAAGGACAGCCCATCAGCATTTTTACAAGTCTATCATCAGACTCCCAGATTCAAATACTTTACAACACCAGCTACAGTACAGGTCGGACAAAGACAGAAAGGTAGAGATGCTTTGTTGACAAGGGTGACCAGCTGCTGTTTGTATCACGCATCACATACGTGAGACGCTTACGTTTAGGAGTACTCATAATTAGTGAATTATTGAATGGACTCATTTATTCCTCGAAAGTACATACAAACCAAATCTTCAAAGAAACCATCTAGCATTGTGCACAATTACACCTGTAATTATTCAAAATATTATGCTTTTTTCGTTGTACGAAAAACAGAAAGCACACCGTTCCTGGTTATATGCCTCTCCCCTTTTTTTCAAACAGGCTCTAAATGAAGACTGCTTGCTATTCATAGAGGAGGGGTCTTAACATTCAACAACCCATTTGTCCTTCCCATCAAGGCTGCCACATGTGTCACTTTTGTGAAGCCATTAAAGTAAGTACACAAAGCTGATGTAATATTTAGCTTACAAGAGAAAACCAAAAAATGTAGAAGGTAAATGTTACTGTTTAAAAGCCTATTAAGTGAAAATAATAGTGTTGAAAGGTTTGTCGTTTTTCAGAGTGACAAGGGTAAACTTTGTCTTTTCCCAATATTATGAAGGGCCTGTTCCTGAGGAATGTACCCTTTGCCTATGATAAACAGCAGTAACATCATGGGCATTTTAAATAAGTGCTTTTAATGTACAGAACAGCAACAGAGAGATTCAGAAGACAAACTGTACTCCTAACTCATGTTGGAATAATCCAAAAGGTTCTAGCTATTTCAGAATTACAGCTTCGGGGAATTCAGTGTTCCCGCAGGCACACATTAGCCCTAAAAAACTAAACAGAGAGTACCAATGTAAACTAATAATATAACCCCTCCCAAAAATTATACATACGTAATATTATTATAATATATATATTATACACACACACACACACACATACACATATATATATAAAGACAACTAAGAGACAGATGGCTGGCAAGCCATAATTTTCCCAATGGCATTTATACACGTCCATTCAGTGCTTGTATTTGGGTCATTTGCTAGGATAAACCCCATGTGACAGGCTCACTGAAAGTAAGGCAAAGTAGTCCATACTGGCTTCACCTAATTTTAATTTACTATTAAGAGATGTACTTGTTCAAGCAGCAAAATGAACCCGTTCTGCATAGATCTGACTAAACTTTGCTAGAAAGTAAAAGATCATATTAGAATATTTCATAAACTATAAACCATAACCACTTGCATATTTTCCAATGTATCATAAACTTGGAAGGAAATCGGTCAAGTAGCGCCCTTGTACACAGTAACTTCTTGCAATAAAGACCTGAGGGGACAACCTTGGATACAAAACAAACTTCTTCCTTCTATACTTGATCTTAAGAGTAATTCTTCCTAAACAGGATTTTACTAAATACCAAGTAGGACTTCAATGGTTGAACATACGAGAACTGTAAGGTAACAATCCCAGACTGGTCCACTGCAAGTCTATTAAAGAGAATTTTTTAGAGGGAAGTTAACAGAGTGATTGATCATTTCATAAGGGATTCTTATCATACCAGCTCAAAACCCAAACAGATAGTCACTTCAAAAGGTCAACTAGAAGGAATAGTTGAATAACTTTAAGAAAAAATGGTTTTTAAAAAAAAGTTATCATGCCTTAAGTCCTCTGTTCCTTCATTTTAAATGCTGTTAGTCAAAATCTTTATGACTTCAAATTAACTCGTGTCTCTATAAAATCAGATTTATATTTACATCCAAATGAATAACTAAATTAGGAACATGCTTTTAAGAGTTTGGGGTAGGGGCGCCTGGGTGGCTCAGTGGTTTAAGCTGCTGCCTTCAGCTCAGGTCATGATCTCGGGGTCCTGGGATCGAGTCCCGCGTCGGGCTCTCTGCTTGGCGGGGAGCCTGCTTCCTCCTCTCTCTCTCTGCCTGCTTCTCTCCCTACTTGTGATCTCTATCTGTCAAATAAATAAAATTTAAAAAAAAAAAAAAAAAAGAGAGAGTTTGGGGTAGTTTTGGGCGCCTGGGTGACTCAGTTGGTTAAGCGACTGCCTTCAGCTCACGTCGTGATCCCAGAGTCCTGGGATCGAGTCTCGCCATCAGGCTCCCTGCTCCATGGGGAGTCTGCTCCCTCTGACCTTCTCCCCTCTCATGCTCTCTCTCACTGTCTCTCTCTCAAATAAATAAATAAAATCTTTAATTAAAAAAAAAAAGAGTTTGGGGTAGTTTTGATTCAAAAATAGAAACTCTGGCTGTGGAGTTGCTCCTCCAAATATCACACAATTATTGAACAATGAGATAGCTAAGAAACCCAAAGGTCATGTTAATGATCAAGGTTAGGTTGAACGAATGCAAAATGGGCATAAAGGAAAACAATTTTCAAAGCAGCCACAAACCCACTTCCCACTTCCCAAAACTCAAATTATCCTTTAAGTAATGCATGATTTTATTCACCCAAGAATAAAAATATGTATTAGCTGATTATCTTTTTACTTGTTATATACATCATAAAGGGCTTACCATCAATTAGGTGATATGTGCAAAAAGAATTCGACTACAAAACAATAGATATGGCATCCTTCTGCTACTCTGAAGTAAACCGACTCCTCTTTTAGCATTATCTCTATGCAAAACTTCTAATAGTACTTTTAAAACGGATATGGTGAAAATGATGCAATGTTATCCTCAATAAATATATAAGAGAGCAGAGAACTTGGGATCAGCAAGTTTTTTTTCCACTGACCTAAACACCAAATTTCTCCAGAAAATAAGAGTGTCCTTCAAGATGTCACATTCATGATGACTTAGAATTTGGCAAACACTGTTTATTTATCATTCCAACTGTACTCTAACCACAATTTAAGATTCAATACAATCATGACTAGACTGAAGGCAAAGGGATGAAGGGGGGGATGAAGCTGAAACTATATATGCTTTGTCATCAGATATGATGAATTCTACTCTTCCATTTGTTTCATCCCATCCTAGCCGTATTCTTAAGTTTAGCATAAAAACACTTGTAAAATATTAAGTTTTACCATAGGGAAATCGATTTTGCTACAAAAAAGTTTCAGATTACCACTTAATCTCAACCAAGCTACATCAAACAGTGAAAGAAATTATATATGTAGTTTACAAAGTAAACTTGATCACTGTATTTAAAAGAAATGATAACTTTGAGAAGTACCACAGCAATAATGTTTAAGCTGAAGCAATATAAAGCCCTCCTACAGCAAATGCCAGATTCTTCAGCTAAAATGCAGAGTCTTGATTTAGTTAAGCAAGTCAAGCGTAAGAGCCATCTCCCTCCTTGGGAGCTGCTCCCAGCACTGGCCTCTCTCCTTCTAGAACTCTATTTCACAAAGTTCTTGGGGGTGGGGGGGCGGGGAGTGAGCACAGTGGAATCCACAGATGCAGTTTACACAACGTTTTAAACTTGAGTCTTTGTAGTCTGAAACGAAGCAGTGGAAGTAAACACATTATCATCATCCTCCAGTTTCCACTGGACTCCTCAGCTCTCTCCCTGCTCCACACACCAGTGAGTTAGAGGAGGCAGATAAAAAGTATTATCCGAAAAGCCACAATTTACAGAGCACCTTGGCACTGTGCATGCTATGCAGACATCCAGCAAGTTCCACGCTTCTACTAAGAGGCATTTCAGAATTTCTAGGATACATAAAAACTAAGTTTGATTCTGTTAAGACTGCATACTCTTAGTATAGAGTATAGGACTGCATATGCGGTTCTGCTACTAAGAAACTTAGACTAACATACACTTCCATGTTGTGGCCAAGTGCAATTTACATTTACAGGCTCTTAACATCACAACGGTAATATAATGTCTATATGTCATATATTGAGCAAGCCCACCATCAAAGCACAACTAATTTATCCCCTCACTCACACTGTTCTCCCCAAGTTAAAAGTCCTAACACTACTGACTGATGATTAAAGAACACATAATAATTAAATCTACAGAAAAAATATACACGCAAATTTAGTTTAGTTCAAGTCTTCCTATTTTACAGGATGCTTTCTTCTGAGATACAATTTTTAAAGAACTGAACAGCAATAAAGTATAGCATACACTGGGAACGCCTGACTTATCACAGTACTCTACCATACTTACTGTACTACAGCAAGTTACTTTTTTCCCAAACTCTTTATTCTTAGTTTAAATGACTGCTTTTCAAACTGTCCCCAACAGAACCAAGAACTACACAGATTCATCCCTGAGCTCATTTTAGTGAAAAGTCACCCATCTTTGGAAGGAAGAGCTGTTTCTTCCCATTCCTTTTTCTTCCCTGTCAAGAGCCTTTTTTTCTCCATTCCCTAGAAAGAGCAGGTGCACAGAAACACAGAAGCGGAAAGAACAGAGCATCTCACCTCACTCTTACACAAAGACCATTTATTTCTCAGACCATGTATCATAGTTGCTAGATCTATATACTGCTTAAAAGTTAAAGTTTATGTCTAACAGTGGCTTCCTTATCAACCAGTCTCTGACAGACACTACATAAAATGCATTAAGAAGAGTTTGCTTTATTTCATTGCACCTATTATCAGGGGATTTCATAACAGACATGTGGGTGTAAACTTAGATTCACAGATTTCAAGCATATATCCATGAACATGCTTTTAGCCGGGGAGTGGGCACACCAGAGAATACAGAACACGGCTAATTACCACCCAGAGAAGATTCTGCCTTCACTTGCCCTCACTATCAACCACTTTGCTTAAGTTCACTCTCTGCCTTGCCTTGACCCTGGGGATCCATTCGCTTTCCATAGCCCAGAGAGGCTGCTGAAAAGCTGTCAAAGTAAATCTGTGCTCACTTTTTGGATGGTTTAATTTCAATGGAGCATGAAACACCCCAGGATGGTTAATAAGTTTAGCCAGGCGTGCTGTTCTCCCTAATATATTTTAATTATGCATCTGTTTTAATTGTAATCAGATTAAGTCACCGGAAAGGCACAAATTGGAATTTTCCCTAATGGCTATTGGAGCTTTTCATCAGTTTCTAAACACTAACAACATTTAAAAAATAGGTAGAGACACGAGCACAACTGTGACATTTTCCAGAAATCGATGCAGTTTCTTTGACAACACAGTTCAGGTCTCATTAGCCACCCAAACTAGCCCAAATGCAGAAGACAACTTCAGTCTCTAGGGGCGTCTTCTTCCCCAATTAGCACAAAAGAACCGCTAACGTCTAATGTAAAACTCCCAAACAGAAATGAAAGCCCAGGCTTTTATAAAGTGCTACTCCATCGATTGGTGAGCCAGGCGGGGGGAGCCGGAGAGCCCATCAGCAGCACTATCTATAAGTACCGTACACGTCCAACGGGAAAGTTGAAGCAGAGTACGATTCTCTCCTTCCACTATTTCGGTAACGTCAAGATGTGGGTTTTTTCCCGGGAAATAAAAGTGTCCCATCAATAAAAGGAAGCGCTACAGGGAAGATCTATTAGGAGGGGAGCGGCTTCCTTCCAGCCAAGACGTAAAATCGTTCAATGTGCACCAACAAAGACCTAAGACTTTTTTTTTTCCATTTAATATGATCATTAACAGTTCCCCAAATTGCTGCGATTTCCGATAAGAAACTTAAGCGTTCGCCAGCAGCCAATAAGCAAGAGAAAGAACCTGCTGCAAACTAGGAACCCAAACTCCTTCAGACCGCCCAGCGCGCTCGCTTCCCCGGTGTTTGCTCTGGGTGTTGTTTACGCGTCTCCTAAACCTTCAGGTGCGGACCAGTTCCTCCAAGACGCACTTCAGCCTTAAAGCGGCAAGCTTCTGAGTCCCCGCGGAGTCCCCACGCAGCCCGCCGACCCCTTACCTGTCATCATAGCAGAAATCCGCACTCAAGGTGTTGAGATACAAGGCGAGCCCCAGAGCGCTGCTCACCAACTCTGCAATCATCTCTCCACCGCCTTCCCTCCGGCTCGGCTCCCAGCGCGAGGGCAGCAACGGCAACAAAAAACAGAAGCATCAATCCCCACCTTCCGCCGCCTTCTCCTCCCAGATTCACTTTTTCCTAGCTCCCCACCCTCTTGTCCCTCCCTTCCTCCCTCGGGTCCTTGCAGTCCACCGCTCTCCTCCTCCTCCTCGCGCCCGTCTCCGCAGCCGCTGCGTCCTCTCTGGGTGCGGGCTCACACCACGCTCCCCATGCCGGGCGCCCGCGAGCGGCTGGCGTCTTTCGGGCTTCGCGCCCCCCGGCGGATGCACAGGGCTGGTCCTTCGCGCGGCTCGAGGCCCCCACCCTAACCCATGGCAGTTCGGGGCGCCCTAGGTGAGGAGTGGGACTCGGAGGAGGTGGAAGAATGCGGGATGGGGGCAGAGGGACCGGACCCAGCAGGGTTCTGGGACCAGCTGGAGGAAGAGGGAGAAAGAGGGGCGGGTAGGAGGGACAAGGCGAACCGCCTCCCCTAGCCGCCTCCCGGGCGCACGGCTCCGGTGCTGCTCCGGCTGACTCTGGCCGCCACAGCGGCTGCCGCCCATTCACTCTTTATTAGCTCCCTCCCAGCCCCAGCCCCTTCTCCAGTGAAGTGAGGAGCGGTGGCTGGAGACTCCAGAAGCTCCCGCGTGGGGTTCTCGGCGCGGCCCCCCCGCGCCTGCGTGGCCAGCCCTCCATCCCGGCTTTGCCCGGCCCCTTTCTCCACCCAGATCCTCCCCCCCCGAGGCTCCTCCCACATCACCCCCTGGCTGGAGGCTCCTCCCAGCTCCCCGAGGCCCGAGGCTCCTCCTACCCACCTCCCGCCCTCCTCTTGTTTCTTTCACCCTCGATTTCACTCTGGAAAGCCCTCGGGACCCAAGGACAACCGCTGGAAGACAGCCGAGGGGGGTAACTGGAATGCGCCCTGGGAGGAGGAGCTGGAAGAGAATCGACACCACGGAGGACACGGTCTCTCGCGCCGCTGCTGCCTGGCTGCGCCTGGCACCGACTCAGCCCCAGCGCTGCGTGTGCCAAGCGCTGCCAGGCGTAAGTCCGGTCAGCTGGAGGGACTTCTGGGGACCGGGAGAGGAAGAACAGGTTTGGCGAGGGCTGCAGCCTCACTTGCCACCAACATCGACGCGACCTCGCATACACGGTCACACGGTGCGAGCCGAAAAGGGAGGGGGGTTTGGAAAGCTTGAGGGGCATCTCAGGAGGGAGAGATTGCAGCTCCGAGTCTACCGTCGTCCCAAATGTCAATAGAAAGATGTATGGGCGAGGAAAAAGGTCCCGCAGTCAGGTTAAAAAGAAGGGACCCCAAAAGAAGAAAGAAACACATACACACACGCCACAGCTGCGGGGGCCTTTCGTGGTTTCAAGGGGACTTTCAGGCTGACTCTGGAAGCATTAGAGAAGAGACGCCTCTGCAGCCCAGCGCAGCGCTATCTTCAAAACCTAGGAAGGCGGGAAGCTAATGCCCTTTCCTTTCCGCCCGGATGCAGGACTGGATGGAAGGCGTCCAACCTGATAAATTATGGTGTAGAAGAATGGCCTGCGTAGACGAGCTCTGGGTACTAAAGTTGCGAGACCAAAGAGGACAGCGGGCTGCCTGCCACACCTCCGCCTGGCTTGGCCCCCTTCTGGCTGGGCGATGGGCGCCGTGGGACCACGATGAGCACTACTGCAGCGCCCCCTGCTGCATGGCAACCACAATGCTTGGAAAACAGACCTGTAGAGGGCTGATCAACCCCGCCCTCCGCCCCCCGCCCCGCCGCCCTCCCGGGGAAGCACCTAACTGGGGAGCTTACCCGGACTCTGGCAAGAAATCGAATCTCCTGGATGTCTGGCAGTGGCCCAAAAAGTAGATACGGTAGTTTGGGGTTCAGCGAAACACAGCTCCATCTTTTCCTGATTTCACCAAAAAAAAAAAAAAAAAAAAATCCGCAGACACAGACGAAATGATGAATATTTATTATACCTACTTTGCCATGCACGACAGACACATTTTTATTACCTGAGACAAACATACGGAAGCATTCGGAAAACAGAGTGGTATCTTTAAAGGCAGAGACTGATCTTTAACCTTTTTATTGTAACTCCATAACCTCTGCTTACTGTCGAAAAGTTTAAAAAATACTGTTAGTTGACCCATCAAGTTCCTGGGTATCGTATCCCTCCACTGCATTTACATGTTAATATTGGAACCTAAAAGGAACCTACATGTAATAGAAGTGTTGTTTATTATTATTATTATTCTTCCCTCCAACTTTCTCTTATCCTTTTAGTTGTTATCTAAAACTTAGATATATACCTCCAAAATGTAGACCCTGACATCCACACTACTCCAACGCTAGGCCAAACTGCCTTCACTTCCTGCATGGACTAATGCAGTACCTTTCTAAATGGTCTTATTTGTACTCCTGCTACTCTCTGCTCCCCCTCAGTCTTAACTTCAGGCATTAGACAGAAGATTCTTTTGAAAACCTACATTCTCTTTACTTTAAAATGTTCAATGATTTCCTGATGCACATCAAATAAAACTGATTCTTGCCATGGCCAGCTGGGCCCTCATTTGGCCCTGATCCCTTCTCTCCCCTGATATTGTCAGCAACAGACATCCTTCTCCTCACCACTTTCTTCTCTTTCCTCATAGGATGCCTTCTGAGACCTTCTCTAGCTCCTTCTCAGCATTCCGATCTTAACTAAATGTTCTCACCAGAGAGGCTTTTCCAGCTCACACTAGCATTGTACCTGGAACCCCACCAGAATGGCAGCTCCAAGAGGGCAGGAAACTTAGCAGCCTGGTTTTCCACATCATACCCAGAGCCTGTAACATCTGGACAGGTAGAAGAAACTAAAACAAAACAATAGAAAATGTTGACAAGAAATGAACAAATAAACATGCTTAGCAGAAACTTGATAGCAGCTAAAAATCCACAAATTTTCATTATGAGAGAATAAGGTAAGCTGATTTGTTGTCCATATCAAATAGTGAAGAATTAACACAGGAGAGGGGGAAGAAGTAGCTTAAAAATTCTCAAGGATGCACCAGCTCTACAGGAAAACCTGTGGTAAGTCACACACAGACAGCTCTCTTCAATAATTAAGAGGACTCAGAGGCATGAAAGTAGTAGAGAGGTTTGGGTTCAACGTGCTAAAAGCTTATAAGCATTTCCAGAGCTGTCTTCACTTCGAGGCTCCAAAAGTTTTAAATAAATATTTTCCACACACATTCCCCCCCCCTCCTTTTCTCCTCTCCCTATCCCCAACTCCTGGGGATTGGGAACTTGGGAGATAGTGAGAAATGTACATTTTGCTCTCACTGATGAATGAAAGGCTGAAAAACCAGCTGTGTTGCTTTTAACAAATTTTCCTATTTTAATTTAATGTGAGTCTCAATATTCTTCCAATGCCTTAAACCTTGGTTGCTTTCAGACTTCTCTCCAAGGACTGAGAAGCATCCAATGTTTGCCTTTTCCACCTCCCTTGAACACCAATGGGGGAGAGCAGAATTAGTTAAAAGATGTCATCGAGGGGCACCTGGGTGGCTCAGTGGGTTAAAGCCTCTGCCTTCGGCTCAGCTCATGATCCCAGGGTCCTGGGATCGAGCCCCGCATCGGGCTCTCTTCTCAGCGGGAGCCTGCTTCCTCCTCTCTCTCTCTGCCTGCCTCTCTGCCTACTTGTGATCTCTGTCTGTCAAATAAATAAAAATCTTTAAAAAAAAAAAAAAGATGTCATCGATATCTCTGGAGATCATTTCAAATCTGGAGACATTGCTTTTTAGCTTATTAAGGTGTACTCACTCATTGTGAGCTCACTACCTCAGTTCTGAATATATTCTACTTAAAGCTACTGTTGCTCTCCATAGATGAAGGAAATGAGGCTGGTTGGCTTGACTTTCCTACCTTAGACAGGAGACTGGCCAAAAAAGTGCTAAGCCCTTATTTTCCCAGAGTAAGTTCCACACATCTGCTACCTCACCACTTCCTCAATGAATTCTTTTTTATAGTCTCCCCGACCTACCCTGCATTTGTTCTGCATTCCCAGGTCTTTGTTGTATAATTCATACCTTTGCAGTGCCAGGTCCTAGGGGGAAAGATTTCCTTATTTGCCTAAGACATTTTTAGTTTATTGTGCAAAACTATCTTCCCTTTGGGTGTTGCATAAATATTAACTAAAAATCCACATCTGGTCTTAGTCTTCATTTCTATTTGTCCTAATATAACTTCTCTTTGAACAATTCATTTGGAAAGTGTGCCAAGGGTGAAATGTGGCACATAAATTCTCCTGCCTGCACAGAATGCCTTTTAAAGTGCCCACAGATTTGGTTATTTATGAACAGAAGATTTGCACCTCTTCCTTGCTCTCTCAATTCTAAAATTGTACCAGGCCAAAGTAATTACAAGCTCCCATATGTTTTGTGAAAAAGGTATCCAAGAATCTCCTGCTAAAATCTTAACAGATTGACTAGGAAGCAGAAAAACACTAGCCCAGCAGGTGAAACTGCCTCTTTAGGGAGGTCAGAACAGAGCTCTCTGCTGGGGGATTCATAAGCTCTGGGCTTTACTCAGGAAATAACCCTGCAGGAGAAAAACAGCAGAGCGTGGATGAAATGTGGGTCAGGGAGCTGAAAGAGGCACGCGCGCTGCTTGGTTAACTAATGACAGAGAAAGCACTGGCTACACATGCGACATTGAGATGTTCCCAGCATACCATAAAATGCTGCCCCTGGACACTGCAATATGTAACATCGCTTTGTCTCCAGACTTGTGATCCATTAGGAATATAATTAGGACAATACAGCCACAGAAACAGATCCTGTCACCTCTGTCACCAACCCGGGGCTGTTAAGAACCAGCTGCTCTGAAAATAATGATCACTTTACAAAACTCTCACAGGCTCCCAGCTTGCGATTCAGAGGATGTGGAGGCAGGGGAGAGGAGGGGAGGGGAGGAGGAGGAGGAGTGTAGAAATAACATGTTAATAACCAGATATGGGTAAATTGCAGAGATGTTCAGGCTAATGATAGAATTCAGAAACTCAGTCAAGAAAAGCCAGGACAACCCCCATCATAGACTCTCTCTCAATACATTCACATGCACTGGTGTAAACAGTGATCAAAAATTCTAACAGCTTGAAAAAATTGCACAGACTCTTGGGTAACATAGTTTTGATAAACCTCAGATTCTGTAAAATAAAAGATAAAGAGGAAAGAGAAGATTAGTTTTTATGTGGGCATTCAGTAAACCAGTTACCCAGGAAGGTTGCCCTGGTACTCACCCCAGCTAAGCTGGCTTTATATCTATAATGTCCAACAGAGCAGCTCCATGTGGCTAGTTAGCATTTAAAATGTGGCCAGTGTAACTGAGGAACCGAATTTTAAATTTAAATTTGAAATGAATTTAAATTTGCATGGGGACGTTGGCTAGTGGCTACTTACAAGAGAATGCTTATCAAAGCCTTTGTCTGTTCTTTGCACCAGTAACGGCTTTCATTCTGAACCTCTTGTGCGGGACTGCTCCACACCCACATATAGCTTGCCTTTATTTCTAAAATAGCCACCAGCCACCAAACACTTTTTGGGCGTTAGGCATTTCACTGAGGATGTTATGTTTAAGTTCTCATTTAATCCTTACAACCGCCCTGGGAGGTAGGTACCATTACTGTCCCTGTGTTACAGATTAGGATGTAGAGGCGTGGAGAGGTTTAGTAAATTGTTCATAGTCCGGAAGCCTCTAGTGGTGGATCTGACATTGGAACGTCTGTCTTTTAACTCCAGAAGTCTATGCTTTAATGAAAATGAAAGAAGTCTTTGCTTTAACAACCATTAAAGCTACGCTTTAATGAAAATGAAAGAAGTCTATGCTTTAATCAACCAACATCAGTCCAATGTTACTTCTGCTGTCAGAACACCACATCCCCACTAGAGTCTATTTCGGGAGAAGGAACTCCTGGCTATTGCAACGGTGCTCTGACTAAATTCATCTTCTTCCTCCTCTACTCTGCCTCTGATGAGTAGGGATAAAATGCTTTAAATTTTCCCTTATCAACCACTTTTCAAATTTTTCCCCCAAACCTGGTATCAAAACATGCAAAGACTCCACAGACTATACTAGAAACCCTTCCCTATAAAATACACACTCCACTTATATATTTTTTTAAGATTTTATTCATTTATTTGACAGACAGAGATCACAAGTAGGTGGGGGGGGGCGCGGCGGGGTAAGTTCCCCGCTGTGCAGAGAGCCTGATGCAGGCCCCGAAGACCCCGAGACCATGACCCGAGCCAAAGGCAGAGGCTTTAACCCACTGAGCCACCCAGGTGCCCCAACACTTCACATGTATTTTTTTAAAATAGATGTACTCAGGGGCACCTGGGTGGCTCAGTGGGTTGAGCTTCTGGCTCTTCGTTCCGACTCAGGTTGCAGTCTGGGGTTCATGGGACCCAGCCCCATGTCCCTGCACACATACATTCTCTCTATATTGAATAAATAAACAAATCTTTTTTTAAAAGATGTATTCAAATCATGTATAAACATTTTTTCTAACATAATTCCCATCATGTGTTACAAAAATAGCTGAGATAAGGAATATAACTCAAACTCCAGTGAAGTAATGAAAGTATTAGTGCAAATCACAATTTGGAAAACCAAATAAAGCATTTATAATTGATTTAATATTATCATGTTAAAAACCCCGCTACAAATTTGCACCTCATAAAGCATTTTTAATCCACTCATTATTGCTGTCAAATGACTAGAAAGTCTATTTGGAGTTTGGTCTGTTAATCTAATAATACAAGATAGGAAGTCAGTGTATTTAAAACTTTTGCAATAGATTTAAATTTCCCATTTCAATGAATAAATATCTTATAACATGTAGTAGTATTATTTAATAATTATAAATGAATGATATACTTATAGCCTTGCATATAGATTTCCACCACCCTATATTTTTTTCCAAATGTTCATTCCTTCTTTCTTTTTTGTCCTTTAGGGTCTATTATTTTTGCATATTTTGTCCAATGAAAGCATTTAAATCTTTTTTTTTTTAAATTAGAGTATAATTGGCACATGATGTTACAATTGTTTCAGGAAAACTTTTAAATCTTAATGCCCAAAACAACAAAGTCACCTTCACCTATGTGAAGATCCGCCCTGAGACAGACAAACTATTAAGAAAACAGGTTGTCTGCAATGGTAGATTTGAAGCTAAGACATTTATTTTCTTGGCAGTCTGTTTGAAAGTCCCCAGTTGAAGTGGACAAATGATGAAGACATTAGATTCATCAATTCCAAGCTGATTTTTGGCCAAGTGTCTCCTGTAATTTATGTCACAACATGTGATACAGGCAAACACGGATCTGCTTTATGTGGCTATAGATGACTTTGCTTTTCTAGAATTTCATATAAATGGAAATAATGCTGTGTCCTTCTTTTGCTGAGGGGGGCTTCTTTCACTCAGCATAATTATTTTGAGATTCTTCAATGTTTTGTGTGTATTAACAGTTCATTTATGTTTATCTCTGAGTAACATCCTACTTGTATGGCTGTACACAATTTGTTTATCCATGTATCTGTTGATGAGGATTTGAATTCTTTCCAGTTTCTGGCTACTGCAAACAAAGCTGCTATGAACATTCATGAGAAGACTTTGCATGGACACATGTTTTCATCTATCTTGGATAATGGATGTTATCCAAGGAGTGGATATGGCTGAGTCGTTCAGTCCAATAATGTCTGCTATTGTAAGAAACTGCCAAGCTGTTTTCCAAAGTGGTTACACCACTTTACATTCCCACCATCAGCTTGTGACAGTTCCACTTACTCCACATTTTGCCAACACTTGATCAAGTCAGTCTTTTTCATTTTAGACCTCCTACCAGGGGTGGAGTGATACCACATTTTAGTTCGTCCTTCCCCTAATGCTAAAGATGTTGAGCATCTTTCCATTTGCTTATTTTGAACACACACATCTTTGGTGACAAGTCTGTTCAAATCATTTGCCCCATCTCTTTTGTTGCTGTGATTGTTGGCTTCTTTTTTTTTTTTTTAAGATTTTATTTACTTATATGCCAGAGAGAGAGAGAGCACAAGGAGGGGGAGCAGCAAGCAGAAGGAGAAGCAGGCTCCCTGATGAGCAAGGAGCCCAACACAGGACTTGATCCCAGGACCCTGGGATCATAATCTGAGCGAAAGTCAGATGCTTAACCAATTGAGCCACCCATGTGTCCCTGATTGTTGGTTTCTTATAGCAAAATTATGAGTTCTCAGGTCTGCAGTGACAAGTCCAGCATGGCTCGACTAGGATCTCAGCTCATGGTCTCCCTTGATGAAAATGAAGGGTGTAGAACAGCTTGGCTCTCACCTGGAGGCTCTGGAGAAGAATCCATGTCCCAATTCATTCAGTTGTTGGCAAAACTTGGTTCTTTGCAAACTGTAGGACTGAGCTCCGTATTTCCTTGCCTCAGATTTTAGAGGCAGCCCACCTTCCTTCTCACAAGTTCCCCTCCATTTGCAAATTAGCAACAATGCTTAAAGTCCTTCCATGCTTCAAATTTGACTTTTTTTCCCCATTAAAAAAAAGATTGCTTTGTCTTTCTATTATTAAATTTTGAGAATTCTTTATTTGAAATACAAGTCTTTTATTAGATATATAATTTGCAAATATTTTCTTTCTGCCTTTGGCTTCTCTTTTCATTCTCTTAATGATGTCTTTCAAAGAACAGACATTCGTAACTTTGAGTTAAGTCCAATTGATCTTTTTTTTTTTTAATCATGTTTTTAATCTTGTATCTAAGAAATGTTTGCTTAATCTAAGGTTACAAAGATTTTCTCCTGCTTTTCTCCAGAAGTACTATAGTTTTGGGTTTTAGAGGTAGATCTATCACCCATTATGAGTTAGTTTTTGTTTATGGGATGAAGTATTGCTTAAAGTTCTCTCTCTCTCTCTTTTTTCTTTGTATATTTAATTATTCCAGCATGATTTGCTTAAAAGGTCTATTTTCTCCACTTAATTGCCCTTGCATCTTTATTGATTGACACACATATATATAAGTCTATTTCTGAATGTATATTCTGTCCATCGATTCTTTTGTCTATTTTTATGCCATAATCAAACTGCCTTCATTAACTGAAGCTTTATAAGTCTTGAAGTTGAGTATTGTCATTTTTATAAATTTGTTCTTTTTCAAAGTTGTTCCCTCCTCTATTCAATTAAAAATTTTTAAATTGTATTTCCACTTGCTACTATAAGCCCCTATCATTTGGGACTTGTTTTCTTTCACCTCTTCTTGATTTATCCCTTTCTCGGGTATATTATATGTAAGTATGTGATTATGTATGTGTGGTATGTAGGTCTAAAAAATGTGATTTTGTCTGTTCTTTGAGTGAGTTCTCTGTGTGAGAAGTAGAGTGAATATTTATGGCCTAAGATACCAGTTGGTACAATGGGCAGGTAGGATTAAGATAGGCAGATGTCACTACTTCTAAGCAATATCTTTAAAATATCTGTTCAACATGTATTTATGTTCAAAATGAGAAAATTATACACATTGGAAGTAACACAACACTTTAGCGTTTTTTTCTCAGATCTGTACTTTTAGCTTTTATTGTTCAGATCTGAACTGTCATATACATAGCACTAGTCACTAGCACTCACAAAAGATAAGTGATTTTAGTGTACATATTTACAAGTGTTTTCTAGTATTTTCAGTTTCTCATCTCTTCCTCCCATCCCCCATGCCCTTTCATGCATTCAAGCCAGCAAAACATTTCCCATTCTTCTATGGTTCCTGTTCTATCTATCCTGTTCTATCATTATTTTTGTGATGTTTCAGAACAAGACAGCATCTTTGAAAATATCTTACTTGTTTAAACTTTAGTTGTAAATCCCTGGTTCTCAACAAACCTCATGTATCATGTGCTGTAGTCAGTTTGAACATTTCAGTTGCCAGCACCTACAGACCTCAGTCTCAGTTGAGACTGATCAGTCATTACACCATACCACCATACTTACAGAAATATGCCCCCCAAATACCCAGCGGAGATAGGTTGATTCTGACCCAAAGTGACTTTTGAGTTACAATTCAAGGGATCAATCATCTTTACATTTGTGAAAAGAGCCAAATATGAACTGTATTTCCAATTTATTTCAGTTATGATTTCATATTCTCAATGGAGCAGAGTACTGGTCACCTACATGGCTAACCCATCCTTCAACTTGGCTTTGGGTACAGGTGCCAATCCTCTGCCCAGGTAATACTACTAAAAGCCACAATAATGGCTGCCCATAGGTAAGCCTGTGCTTTGTTTGAATATATTTTTCCTAATCTCCTCCCCACTCCCTGTCTCTCTTACCCACAGCCAAAGTAAGTAGGGTTTCTGATGTGGGGACAGAGGAAAAAGAGGTGTTTGTATTTGTTGAGCACCTACAACGTGCCTACTGGTACTATGCCAGATATTCTAAATATACTATATAATATAATTCCCACAATAGTCTGGCCAAATCAGTATTATTACTGTCTTTTCGCAAATGACAAAACTAAGGGTCAACAATATTAACCTGTGCTAGATGGCAATATTAACCTGTGCTAAATGTCCCTTACAAAGGGACTTTGTAAAATGACAAAGGAATAGCTTTTGGAAGGACTTCAAAGTATCTTCGTTTTTGCTCTGGTGAGATTTTTGTGAGATAATGGAAGGGAAGGAGATAGACTCATGGGTCATACAAACAAAATCATGTTTAGGTTTTGCATAAATAAAACTGGAGGCAAAGTCCAGAGGGCTACTGAATTTTTGGCAGGATATGAAGAATTTGGAACATAAAAGATAGAAATACTAAAGGTAGTGAATTCCTGCCAAGAACACCAAGAAGCTAAGATTCAGGCAGGGAACAGACTAACTCCCACTGTTGGAAATTTTTATCTCCCAACCTAGTATTGAGAGCCAAGCAAGGGGATGCCACCCTGCACAGACAGACATGAAGGAACACCTTTTAAAACTATATTGTAGATAGAGAAAAATTAGCCTTTTACCTTGAGGCCAGATGTAGAGATAAAAGAATACAATGTATACACGAAGATAGACAAATTACATTTCCTATCTCTTCATCTTATTCAAAATACCTCTTAAAAATCATGTTTTATAACAGAAACACCAGAAAACAAAGAAGTAAAAATTGGCTATCCATCCCTGGAAAGCATTCAGAGATTCTGGAAACAATTACTCAATAAAAGCAACTCAAAAATTCCTTAATAATATGTATAGATATTCTTGAAGAATTCTAGAACTATATAATATTAAATAAAAGATTATTCATAAAAAGTGAGGCTGGGAGTGATTGCCAAGGGTGTGGGGGGGGGTTGGGGAGGGAAGGTAGGGAGTTCCTGTTCAATGGGTATAAAAAAGTTATAGCAACCAGGCGTGCAAGAACGTGCATATAGGGGCACCTGGGTGACTCAGTTGGTTAAGCGTCTGCCTTCAGCTTAGGGCATGATCCCTGGGTCCTGGGATCGAGTCCAGGGTCAGGTTCCCTGCTCAGTGGGGTGCCTGCTTGTCCCTCTTCCTTTGCCCTTCCCCCTACTCATGCTGGCGAGTGTGTGTGTGTGGGCACATGCATGCTATTTCTATCTCTCTCAAATAAAGTCTTTAAAAAAAAAGAATGCATAGAATTAACAATACTGTACAGTACACTTAAAAATTTTTAAGAAGGTAGATTTCATATTATGTGTTTTACCATAATTTTTTCTAAAAGTGATTCTGGGAAAACAATTTTCAGTGATAATTAATGAATACTTGCAAAATACCCTTTCTTAAGCCATTTCAGATTGTTAGGTACTATTCAAACTAAGAATTATTATTCACTTATGTGTCTTTTTAAAGTTACCCTACTAAATATATTTTTGAAATACACAATACAGTGTATCTCTATAATATGGTCACTTTTTTCAGTAAGTTGACTATTGGTAAAATAATTTCAGCAAAATAGGAGCATGTATTTAGAGGTAGATTGATCTGTTGGCTATTTTTCTAATGGATATAAGGAGGAAATAATATGAAACTATAGTTAAAATCAGAACATTTGCCTGAATATCAACAAAATGGATTTTCTACCAAAGCATTTTCTTAGGGGAGGTCATTTCCTAGCTCAGATCTGCAGTGGAGCTGAAATATTAAAGATAGTGCCTGTTTAGGAAAATAGTCAATAAAAATGATTTTTACTTCCTATGATTCACTGATTGCCACTTATTACTAACTTGTAGAGCCCCAAAATCTAAGTAGCTGCTTGGCTTCTTGATTATGCTCCTCCCATGTCATATAAAGACAAAGTCTTTGGACGGTAGAAGCTAGTAAGAACAGGTAAGAAGTGCATTACCCTTGCCAGCTCAGTCCCTTGAAACAAGTTCCAAATTCAAAACTTTTTCCCTTTGAAATCTCATATAATGTCAGTATTACCAACAACATTGAAAACCATCTTTAGAATGTAAAAGTAATCTAGAATTGATTTTCAGGACTGGAAAGAAAATACTTTATCTTCCTCTTAAGATCTGGGGCTCAGAAATTTACATTTTCATGGACAGAAGTGATTCATGGATGAGCTTTGTCTCCTAATAGAGATTTGTTTTTACACCTGATACTAAAATTCAGGACACAATTTCAGCCATTCAGCATTGTCACAAGAATGGTCTCTATTAAGGTAAATGGAGAGTCACAGGGCCTCAGATTCACTCATAGGGAATAACAATATCAAGAGTCTTAAGATGCATAATAAAGAGATTCCAAAATTCATTATATATATATATATGAATTAACTTATTTTATATATATATAAAATAAGTTAATAAAAATTTGCATAATGTTTTAATACAAAATTTACCCATGAATATCAGGTCAAATCTCATCATAATTAAAGTTAAATTAAACCTCCCCAATATATTGGACCCATAAATTAAAACCATAATAAACAATTTCCCCCACAATCCCATAAATGCGCTTAAAAAATATGCCATGCCATGGTACTATTTTAAAATCATTCAGCCTATGCCCTCATGAGCTCCACTCAGCTATAATCACAAATGCCCTTTCATTCAGATTTAACTTCAAACCAAACAGAAACTATTCTCACCATGGCAGGATACATATCAGCACTATCAGCAAGTGGAAGGGACCCAGAGTCCACATTGCTTCCTGTTTGTTTCCCACCATTTGCCAACTGAATCGGTGTTTTCCCTCACACCCTTGTTGTGTTAGCTGAATCTATGTATATATCCAGACATCTGCTTTGGTTTTCTCTAATCATTTCAAAATCCATATGGATATAGAGCTTTCCCCTGCACCCAAGCTCAGGGTGGGGCCCTGACATCCTCCCCATTTTGACAGGCTTGTTGACGGAGTCTGAGCTCTGTTTCTGGACCATCCTGCTACTCATGGAAGTTCTGCTATATATCACTTGAAACCACAGTTCCATCCACCTCTTGACTCCTGGATAGCCTGATACCTATGGATTCCTTTGGCTGTGTTCCCACCAAGCAGATTGAATCTCCTCAGATAGCTATACCTACTGGAATGAAGCCCAAGTTTATCAAACGTCTTTGGACTCTGTATGTTGGACCATCACAGTCCCCTCATGAAGTAGCCCAACAGCTGGGGTAATTGTTTGTTCCACGGTAACCACTTTTTCACCACCTTCAACCTTGTATTCCTTAGGTCCTAGTATACCTTGCTTGTTTATATGTTCCCATACATGATTCTGTCAACGCTCACAACTTTAGTGTGGTATTCTCAACTGATGCACGTGGCAGCTAGAGAATGTTGTGGAATATTAAACAATTTATTTCTTTTAAATTTGTATTGTAGATCTGGTAATACAGTGTGATACTGATTCTTTACATTGGCAAATACATGGACCCTGAATGGTAGGATTCTTAGCTGATTCTTATTTATGATAATAATCTTATGTAATCTCATTTAATAAGATATATTTAAATAACTTTGATTTAAAGTATTTTTATTTACTAATTATAATTTGTATTTTTCCCTAGAATAAATATTTTAGGACAACCATCATTTAGTTTGAAAATGAAATATTTTGTTTATATTTTTCATATAAATTCACATTTTCAATGAAAATATATTCAAATTTTGTGCTTTGAATATAATTGCATACTTATTTAAATCATTGTTGTTATCAGAAAACTATATAAAATCTTGATTTCGAAAACACAATGAGTTTACTGAGATGAATTTGAGAAAATAAGTGTTATAGAAAACACGAAAATGTATGTATTATACTTCTTTACTTTTTGACTTATGAAGACACCACTAGCTCATCAACTGAACACCCAACATGAACAATAGTAATTAAATTCGTTTGGCTTTGGTCTTTTGCCAAATTAAATTATATGAAAAAAGCCTAGCTATACACATATTTTCTGATTTTTTTTATGAAAGTATATTTGTCAGAATAGAAGGAAAGAACAGTTTGCTTGATTTTAAAGGTGGATGGTGTGTAATCTTCCATTGATGCTCTTGCCTTGGGCTCTGCAAGTGTCAGGGGTAGGCCTAGGAGCTAAATACTAATATGTACTTAAAATACAGTGATAGAATATGGACCCTAATTTCTCTTAATGTTATCTGTTGTTATTTGTCTGTGTTGGTGGAGGTGAAAATGGGATTCTTCCTTCTACTCTAGTGTTTATGTGAGCCTCTGAATACTGACGTGAGACCTATTTTGAACCATTTTCTAAATAATGTCACAGAAGTACTCATTTGTTTTCTTTGATTTTTCTGTAGAATACAATATTTCATACGAGAAGATGATTTCCCGCCCTGGAAGCAAAGAAATGCTGTGATTTGTCAGGACGTGATGCAGGTGGAGGGGTTGCGTGTGTGTCATTATCTGTGAATCCTCATTTCTTGGCAGCTTTGTTGTCCAGTAGAGAAAAAAAAAAAACTTATGAACAGCTGAAATCTGTTCCTTATCATCATATTTTCCAGAGAATGGAGCAAGTCCTCTTGTCATCTGTTGGCTCAGTATCCGTCTCTGCCGTTTGTTCTGTAAGATTTCCCTTGAGATAAAAATGTTGAAAGACCGCTTCATGCCTTTCCCGCTCCAGTCCTTCGCCTAACACCTGCCCCATAGATGCACGTCACTCCAGTAGGATTGTTAAGTTGTCCGATTCTCGAGTGATCCGGTTGACAATTTTGATTTATAAAATAAAAATACTTTATTTAATCCTTTCACCATATACCAGTACTACCACCCAGCAATCAAACTCATCCTTTTATTTTGCTCTCCCTGCATATTCTGTGTAACCCTGGCATTAGAAACTATGGAAACGGTGTGTGCAAAATACACACACATTTTCAGAAGATGGTGCTCATATATCACGCTGGGCACTTTTGAACGAAGAGTCCTACACCAGGCAAGTCATTATGAGGAGAGAAGAAGACCACCAGGGAGGGAAGGACACCAGTCAGCTGGGTGGTGTGACTGTGGGCAGCGACATGTTCCTTTCTCCAAGGTGCCCTGGTAGCTCCCCCATTCTGGCTGCACTCCCGGGTGGTCAGTGGTACGCTGCCTCCCTAAATCCTGCAGTTTCAATTACAGCCGCTGTTCTAACGCACTTCCTGTCAGGAAGGGTTGTGGCGACGTGCCAGTTAAAACAGCTGTTGCATCTGATGTGTGCGAAGCTGTGATCAGGGGAGCAAAGAGGCTCTCCTAGATGTTGCCAATGTAGGAGTTAGAGAGTTGCCAAACAAACAAACCAACCAACCACGTTCTTTTGAAGTATTCCCAACTGCTCCTCATTTATTTTAATATATTCCTATACCCTACCGCAATTTGTTGATTAATTTTCTAAAGACAGGCGCACCGGTGGGATCAGTCAGTGGAACATGTGACTCTTGATCTCAGGATTGTAAAAGTTTGAGCCTACATTGGGTGCAGAGATGACTTACACTCTTAAAAAAAAAAGAAGAAGAAAGAAAGGAAGGAAGGAAGGAAGGAAGGAAGGAAGGAAGACAGACAGACAAGACAGCCTGGTTTTATTTATTTTGAGCTTTTCAGGTTTCCCAGACATTCCAATTAGAACACACAGATGGACTCCTCTTGGTGATTAAAGACTGATTGCTTTGGTCCGTTGCGTTGCGTAGACAAAAACAGCACCTCAACAGCCATCCAGTGGACACTCCATCAGCATGATGCTTTCACCTAATTCATGACTCCTGCTTTAAGTACCCACAAAAACTTGTGCCCTAATAGGCATTTTTTTTTAAGATTTTATTTATTTATTTGACAAAGAGAGAGAGAGATCACAAGTAGGCAGAGAGGCAGGCAGAGAAAGGAGGAAGCAGGCTCCCTGCTGAGCAGAGAGCCCAGGCAGGGGTCGATCCCAGGACCCTGGGATCATGACCTGAGCCGAAGGCAGAGGCTTTAATCCACTGAGCCACCCAGGCACCCCTGTCCTAATAGGCATTTTGATCACAAAACTATTTTTTTCTTTTGATCTGTTTATTCATTCCTTTTCTAGGCAGAGAAGAAATGAGAATTTTCTTCTTTCCACTGTTAAACTAGGCATATTGTCTGACCCTCTCTTTCACTTCCACATTGAGCATAAATATTTTTAAAAATTCAAACAGCTTGAAAATATCCAAGTAGATTGAAAAGAAGAAGAAGAAGAAGAAGACCACGCAGATTTTTACTCTTGTTATGGTTAAAGGCAAATTCTTGAAATAGTGCTGGCACCCAGTGGTTGCATAGTAAGTACTTGCTGGACTGAATTATTGCACCCTTTTCCTGCATTTATCTCTGGAAGAGACCATTTGAAATAACGTATCAGTTTGAACGTTGATTTTTGTTTTATTTAAGAAACTCGGTTTATGATAAAGTTCAGCTTCATAGCATATTATATTAAATTGTTAACTATTAGGAAAAATGATGAGTACCAACAGCAGAAAGAAATATGCTAGTTACTTATTTACACACAGTGTTTCTATTTTTATATATTTTTTCAGTTACTAAAATGGAACTATAAACCAGAGGGCAACGCATTTTTTTTTCTCTACCACCAGATGCATATAATGGAAATGTTGCTCACAAAGAGGACATTTGTTATTTCATATGTGATCATCAAGAAACAGATGGAGAGTGATTATGCGGTCCTTGTCCTGCTGACTGTCTTAAAGCAAGTAAATGTTCATCTTTATTCTCTGAGTTTTGATTAATAAACAGTGATCACTTTGAATGAGTGAGGTGCAGCTGCAGAAAAGGATGATTATCATCACTATAAAATGATGTTGGAAGATTAAGTCCCTTTAGGTCTGTTAGGCAAGTCTTGGTGGACATAGCTGGATCATGGCTTAGTGTATAGAGAAGTAGCTGTATGAGATCCAAAAGTTTTTGTATGAAGTGGAAAAATTCATTAGATTATTCAGTCTACAGTGTAGTTAGAGAAGTTTCACTGAGTTCTCTATATTTACAAGGTGCTGGAAATATAGAGATGAGTCAGATGTAGCAGACTTCCTTGTATCAAAGAACATGAAAAAGTAGTGGCTCTCATTACTCCTCTAGTATTTTGCCATGGGTGGTACAACTTAAGGCAACTTTCTAAGAAACAAGGCACTTGGTCACTTGTCCAATAGGTGGCTATGACCCAGAAGGTAAGGTATCCCTCCTCAGGAGGGTTAATAAGATTAATAGAAATTCATGACTTTTGCTCTTTGGCATTTAATCTCAGTCATAATTTGGCTTTCTTTCCTTCTCTCAAATGCCGACTTCCTTCCTGTTCTAATGCTTTATTACATTAGGCATAAATCTTGCTTCCCTGTCTTCTCTTTCTTGTGCTGTTTTAGTGGATTTGAATCTTAGTCCCCCAAATAAGGTGAAAAAGGAACATCACATTGTTTACTTAATTTGAATTAAGAAGTCTAACCAGAGTCCTATCTCACTGGGTTGTTTGGAATTGAAAACTCAGTCATTTGGAGGGCAACCGCTCTTTTTTCTGGGGCTTTCTTGAGTATCCCGTGGTTTATGTGGCTGACTAAAATGGAAGAGGAGCGCTTCATGCTCAGCCTATCCTGATTGCTGTAGAGAATTCTCACCGTCTAAGCCCAAATGAGTCCTTGAAAGGTAGCAGCCTTTCTGGCGTGCTTGGGACCTCAAGAATGTCATTGGTGCCAAAATCTTAGAGCCAAGTATTCAGCCTTCCAGGGCCCACCACACTTTTTTTTTTTTTTTTTTAAAGATCTTGTCACTTTTTTCAGGTACTGGGAGGGAGTGGGTTGACTCTGGCTGAGAATCCCCACTCATCCCGTGAACCTTTAATCTTAGGGAACAAATATATTTTAATCTACGAGTTTAGACAGGAAGAAGTACTCTTCAGGTACTTTAACTGTGTACCAGAATCTCTTCCTCAAGGCAAAGCCTCCAAAGACCCCAGATAACTTCTTAGATCTAGGGAGGGGCTAGAAAATTATACTGAACAAAACATAAGATTAATATTTCATAATTATTTTGTTTCTCTCTGAGGACTTAACCCTCTGCTTCAACTGATTTTTCTTTCTTTCAGCATAATAATGGAATGCTTACTAGGGGCCAGCCTCACAGAAATCCTGAGAGGTCAATATTATTAATCCCATGTGAGAGTTGAAGAACTGGAAGGTAGAGAAGATAAATGCAGTAGCAGAGCTGAAATGCATGTTTGCTTACCGGCTCCAAAGGAAGTGTAGTTGAAATGGAGAGAAATGTCCAATGTGGGACTAGAACTCTTGTACTGTCGCCCAAGCATCTACAAAGTGGGCGATCTTGACAAAGATGCTTAACCTCTTAGATCCTGAGTTTTTCCTTCAGAAATGGAGCGACTTGCTACTCAGATATTAAATGAGATGATGGGGGGTGCCTGGGTGGCTCAGTGAGTTAAAGCCTCTGCCTTCAGCTCAGGTCTCCATCCCAGGGTCCTGGGATTGAGCCCCACATCGGGTTCTCTGCTCACCGGGGAGCCTGCTTCTCCTCCTCTCTCTGCCTGCCTCTCTGCCTACTTGTGATCTCTTGTCTGTCAAATGAATAAATAAAAATCTTTGAAAAAATAAATGAGATGATGGACAATAGACTAGTTGGCAGTACTTTACAGATATAAGACACTTAGAACAGTCTATGACATTATGGTTCCACAAGCTACACAACCAAGGTGATCAGTATTTGTGGGGATAGTCAGCCCATGAGATGATGGAGATGTCCCCAGGAAATCAGGAAAAGAGAATCTCTATGTAGAATAATAGGCATCTGATTCTGAGTGGGGAAGAGATTAGGTGGTCAAAGAAGAATGTAATAGGCTCCCCCTGAAGATCAAAATTTACAGTGATTCTTAGCAAAGTGAGCAGAGCGTTAAAAATCATATTCAGTGACCTCAAGCTCCTAAAGTATAAGAGAAAGTCTCTAAGCATCCTGAATCAGGAAATTAACAAATAAACAGAGACCAAGTGAAGAGTCATCTAGGAAGATTCTATGTACCTTCAAATCAAATTTAGAAATCTCAGCTTCTTGACAGAGAGAGTTATAGACTACAAACAAGAATAGAATGGAAGTATGTGTTATGACTAAAGACAAAAGAAAACCCAAAACCTTAAGGCCCCAAACTGAAGAAATATCTTGAAAACCTGTAATATTTTTTATTTTTATCATTTCTAGCATGTTCTGGGCACAGTTCCAGTGTGCTTGAAGACAAGTGTTAGGTGGTCATTAATGTGCCTCTACTCCCTTTGCATTCAGTCCAATTGAGAAATTATAGACAGACATCAAAAAGACATTAAACAAGAGCTTTTTTAAAAAACTAGTAATAAGAATTGCTCATTTTTATTGAGCATTTACTAAGTGCTTTACAGGAATTAGTTAAATTAATCTCCTAATAATGCCTTGAGGTATGCTCTATTAATATCCCCATTTCACAGATGAGGAAAGAGAGAGACAGACAGAGAAAGGTAATGAAACAGAATAAAACAGAGACATGAAGTAAGTGGCAGACCAATATTTGACACTAAGAAGTCCAGGTTCAGAACATGGAAATTAACTGGTTTGCTCTGAAGCTAGACTAGAAAATTTAACTTAGCCCTGAAGCCAGAGAGAACTCCTAAGGTTAGAGCCCAGATATAGAGCTCTGGATCCACATTTGGTAAACGTGAGCCTACAGAACATCATACCGAGAATTATTACCTGCTACAAACCCCATCAAGCACGGCGTGGCCAAAAAGCCAAAAACCTGAGAAACAATTGGATTTTCCCCCAACTCTCTGATGTGTGTTATTTTGAACCAAGGCTTTTAAAAATAAGTTTTGTCCCTACACACTGTCTTTTTTCTAGTGGAATACATACAGCTCCAAGCTAGGGGACAGCAGAATTCCAAACAAAATGATCTCAGTTTTGGAATGATGCGTGGCGGAGAGGCAGTCACCAAAAAAGAAATAGCTGCCTTGGACTGTTACTGAGAGACAAATCTTTACACATATCAGGGGCTTCTTTGTTATTGTGTTTAGCTTTACCCTAACAGACATGGAGGAGTAGAAAAAGTAAGGTCATAGGTGTACCTGAGTTTTAATACATTATCTTGGCCCAGTAGAGAAACATGGAGTAATGGATGTCAGACTCCCTTCCTCTCGTTGGTTATATAAATTTCTTCTCATCTGTGGGGACAGCCACTGAGGAGGGTTTAAAAAAAAAAAAAGCAGAAAGCCTTAGTCTCTCTAAAAGGCAGAAGTTCTATTTCGAGACGGAAAAGTGAGGAGGGTGAGAAAATTATTTTCCCCCTTCTGTGGGTATTATTGTCCTTATTTGGGAGATGAGAAAATTGGGGTATGAGGAGGTTAGTAACTTGTCTACATTTGCTTCTATTTATACTTTTATTTGTAAGACATAATTTGATTACATGACAGCAAAACAAAAGGTCTAAAAAGCAAAATGTGTCAAATGTGAACATAATTATGGAGTCGTGAATATACATTCATTTACTGAGGACCAAAATTAGGGAAGAATCTTTTGAAGCAAAATGTCTTTGACAATAAAGGCATAAAACCCCATGCCAATAGATTTGCCTGTTATATTTCCCTACCATAAACATGAATCCCTGTGAAGTGTTTCACTATGAACTGCTTTTCTTTCAAAAAGAACATCTAGAGAACACAACCAGAAATTAATGCCACCCCTCTTGGTTTTGAGGCAGAAAGTCATGTAACAGTGCAGTCCAGGTGTCTCACAAGTTTGGAATCTGTCCCATAGGTGGGGTCTTACTACCAAGCAATGATTCACTCAGACCATGTCGATACTCTAGAATTTTGCATAATGCTTATTCCCAACCATGTCCATCTTCCTCAAGGTCTAGGTGTCTCCAGAATGTTACATAACAAGACCTTGCCTTTGGTCCATGGAGACTGAGTGTTGGGATGTGACAATTAAGTGAGTAGCATAGGGGCTGGCAGTGGGTCTGTAAGAGAGACTCTGGAGGAATGTGACCCTTTCAAATGGACAAAGGGTCTGACACTCTCTCCTGTGGGGTTCTGAGAGACCGAGTCACCATATCTGAAATGCACAGAAGTGAGATGGCAGCAGAATGGCAATTTATTAATTTAAAATACAAAACTCGAGGACCGGCACATTCTCTCTTCATGTGTAGCGATGCATGAGAATCTACAGCGTGATCAGAAACAACATTGAATTTATTTAATGAAAGTACAGGGGGAGAAGGGGTGACCCTTTACAACCCCAGGATAAGTATTTTCTCTTCTTGTGGTCAGGTCACATAAAATCTGATGGTTTCTTGGAAGGCAGAAACCAGGAATTGGGTTTTGGAGTAAATGCTGAAACTTCTCCAGCTTTCCTGCCTGGCTCTCTATTTCTTGCTCTCTATCCTCTCTCCAGGCTCTCTCGCCCACACACACTTACATCACTGAAATGAGGCAGATGACTCACAAATTTGTAGTTCCTGGCCTCAACCTCTTCTCTGAGTTCCAATCCATATATCTAACTTCCTACTTGACATTTCCACTTGAACATCTCAAAGGCATCTCAAAATAAACATATCTCCCAAACCAACTCCTGAGCTCCCTTCACCCCCAAACTCTCTCTCCCACTGTTGTATCTCAGTGAATGGCACAGCATTCATCTGGCTGCAGAAGACAGAATCCCTAGAGTCAATCTTGATAGTCTCCTCTGGCTTACCACCCTCATAATCAATTCCTTTCCAAATCCTATTGATTCTAGCTTCTAAAACAAACAAACAAAAATAAAAACTTTACCCCTTCTTCTCTCCAGTCCATTGCCATCAACAAAACCATGTTCAAGTCCCTCATCCATCACCCAGCCAACTACAATAGCCTCCAACTGATCTCCATGCTTCCATTCTCCAATCATACTACATATTGTAACTAGGTTTATTTAAAACATTTATCCATACCTCCAACATTTACACCAACCCCCAGCCCCAGTGACTTCATGCTACTCTTAGGATAAAAAAAATGCAAATCTCCTAAATGCCACTTAAGGTTCTGCATGGTCTCTGTGGTCTGCTCCAACTTCCTCTTCTCCACATCCCTCCGTCCCCACAGCTCCGACCACAGTGGTGCTTCTGTCTCTCAGGATAGCTCATCTCCCCTAGCCACAGCAATTTAGTGTACCATGTTCCTCCTCTCTAGCACTCTTTCACACCCAGGCTCCTCTTATGGAGTCAGCTGCTGCTCATCTTTTAGATCTTGGTTCAAACACCATGTCCTCAAGGAAACCCTCACTGGACTCGCTGACTTGGACAAATGGCTCTGTCGGGTTTTTATGGCCTCATTTCCCTCCTTCATATCTTTTATCGCTACTGTCATTTTATATTTATAAGCTCCATGATGGAAAGAATTGTGCCTGTTTTTACTCATGATTTTGTATCCCCATGCTTTGCACAGTTGCCTGAAATGTGTACTCAATAGTATTTGTCAAACAAGTAAATAACAAATGATGAGCGGAAGATATGCTGGTAGCACCGGGGTAAGACTGCCTGACGCATCACTCACCCTAACAATGGGCGCACGTTAAAAACTGAGCCCTTGAGGTCAGATGTCCTTGTCCCTTGTCTCAGGATGCCCTGCCAATACCTGTATGAGCCTAGAGGCATATTGTCTCAATTAGAACTCATATCCTACCAGCAGTTGTGTGCCAAGGCAAGTTATTTAACTGCAGTAAGCCTCAGTGTTCTCATCTTTAATATAGGAATAATTGGTAATTAAACAGAGAGCTATGAGAATTAAACAGTACTGCACACACTGAGTTTTCAGTATGTGGTGGCTACTAGCTCTTTGGCTGTACTTGTAAGTCTGATCAATAGCTTCATAGTCTGACTAACTTAGTCTTTTTGGAGTTATGTTAGTATTTAAAAACCACTATCCTTAGGTCATTTCAAAGAGGAGTTGTGGGACCAAAACCAGGAATGCTTCATACTGTGACCAAATATCACAGTTCTCCATGGGATGTAATAGAGCTCTATTTCCCTGAGGAAACATAAGATTTAGCCACTCATATCCATGACCGGTGATGTGGGAAAGTAAATACATGTCTCCCAAGTTAAAAAAAAAAAAAAAAAGTAAATAAGTAAAATCACCAGCCCGTCTTCTGAGAGATGGAAGTTGTTATCTGGTATAACGTAAAAGAAACCTCCCTCCCCCAAAAAAGGCAAATCCATGCTTCTTATATACAGGAGTACAGCCCTGTAATCTATGTAACTTACAACCTGATCATCCTTACTGCCCCTCCTGCAGGAGGTGAAGGGGACTTCCCAAATCTCTTCTCCAACTCATCAACCTCAGTCCTTACCCATGTAACACTGTCTCTAAAATCTTCATAACCCCATTCACATCCTAGTTCAGTTACATTCCCTCTCGTGGAAGATGCATTCAGAATTGAGTACAATGCTTGAGAAGTGATCTTATGAAGTACCTGGCTCACCATTGGGCAGTAGTAAATAACTTGTGAGTATGTTTATAGATATAGCTCCACAAAGCCTACTTTAAAAGGTTTTTTTTTTTAAAGGTTTTTTTTTTTAATTTATTTATTTGACAGAGAGAGAGAGAGATCACAAGTAGAGAGGCAGGCAGAGAGGGGGGGGATGCAGGCTCCCTGCTGAGTAGAGAACCCAATGTGGGGCTCGATCCCAGGACCCTGAGATCATGACCTGAGCTGAAGGCAGTGGCTTAACCCACTGAGCCACCCAGGTGCCCCCACAAAGCCTACTTTAAATGCAGAATTAGGAAAAGTATATTGGGTTGAACAGTGTCCCCACCAAAATCCATGTCTTTCTGAGAACCTCAACTTATGACCTGAATTGGAAATAGGGTCATTAAAGATGAATTAGTTAAGAGGAGGTCTTGCTGGAGTAGGTAGACCTTTAGTCCACTATAACTGGTGCCGTTATGAGAAGAGACATAGACACAGAGAGGAGAATGCCATGTAAGACACAGAGGCACAAAAGAAAGATGGCCATGGGACAATGGGAGGATGCATTGGAATCATGCAGCTATAAGCCAGGGCAAGGCAAGGTTTGCCAGCACCTAGCAGAAGCTAGGAGAATGACATGGTATAGAGTCTCCCTTGGAGCCCCCAAGAAAGAACCAATGCTGCCAACACCTTGAGTTTGAATTGGTCTCTGGAACTAAAAGAAAATAAGTTTCTGTTGTTTTAAACCTAAAAACAACATCAGTATCAGCTGTAAGTATCCCTCATTCCCTCTTTCCCACTGCTCCACGTCTCTTGGAACAGCAGATTGCTTTTAGGTGACTCTGCACATCTAGGCTTAGATCGACCATGCCTTGGTCTCAAAATTCCCCAGTATTCAAATTCTTGGGACCACTTTGCCATAGCCCTTAGAACCAACCACACTGACAAATATTCCTGGATCTGTATTTGATTCTTCCTTTTTTTTTTTTTTTTAAGATTTTATTCTTTTATCTGACAGAGATCACAAGTAGGCAGAGAGGCAGGCAGAAAGAGAGGGGGAAGCAGGCTCCCTGTCGAGCAGGACCCTGGGATCATGACCTGAGCTGAAGGCAGAGGCTTTAACCTGTTGAGCCACCCAGGCACCCCTGTATTTGATTCTTGCCACAGGTATTTGCATTAATACTGCGCATGTCTTGATGACACATCTAAAGCCTTTTAAAAAATAAAAAAAACTTTGTTTCTGCTCCCTCGACATTATTCCAAAATCACATATTTAAGGAAAACTGAAAATATGGACAGATTTGACAAGCTTCTGCCCTTTCCTCCTTTTGCATTATTATGTTTAGGTGGTAAATTAAAATCTGGCACATTCTTTGCATGTGGTCAAGAGTGCAAAATTCTGCTTACCATGTTTTCTCTTACTGCATGAATCACTATCTCCATTGCTGCTACTATGAGCTCTCTGCTTGCCTCTTCTGATAACCTCTCTGCTGCTCTCTGTACAGGTTGAGGCTTGTAAATATTGGAGCCCACATTTTCATTTCAAATACAAGGTGCTCCCTTTAAGAAAATGTTTTTACAGCACAGGCCAGGCTCACCAACCTGATGCATTTCAGAGCACTGTCCTTCAAACTGCATGAGAACAGAGCTAAGGCTGGGATACTGAGTTGGATTTGCTACCATCACTAAATCATATTTGGCTTGGTTAGTGGCAGCAAATACAGGGGGCTTGCTGGGTGCCAGGCATGGGTCATGGTAATAGAATTCTCTTTTACTCAGGGCCTGTGACAAGTGACATGAACATGACTAACCCTGCGTAAAGCAATTCTGACAACATGCAGGTCTTGAAGAATAGTCTACATCTATAGTAATATTGCAGCTAGAAAGCTAATGTACATTCACTAATATATACATTACACTTTATAATATAATTTTATAATATATAAAATGGGATGCCAAAATCCAAAACCCACAATAAAATCCAGTGGCTTTGCAGTCTCAATAAGGGACTGTCAGAAAAAAGAATTATTGCTATTACAAAATTATGGGAAAAGCAGAGACATTAATTTTGCATGTCTCATATTACTGTGTTTCTAATCTGTTATGTTTTAGATAAAGGTCTAGAAAAGATTCCTCATACTCTGTGTGCAGCTTACTTTCGGTATACTCCTCCAGGGGAAAATAATAAGGAAAAATCAAATAAATATGTTTGTGCATAAGGAAAAAATAATTTGGTTGCCAACAGGAAAATTTATCAGGATGAAAGATACTCTCTAGAGATAGGGGTTTTGTTTTTGTTTTTGTTTTTTGGTGAATTCAAGGTTTGCTTTATTTTCTCCTTCAAAATATCTTTGATCTTCCATTTTGTCATTTGTGGAGAAGCTCAATGTCGTGAAAAGCATCAAAATATATAATTGTTAAGAGCCAAGAGTTCTGAAACAAAACATATGTAAAATATCAGGAATCCAAATCCTTAAAAAGTACCTAATGGATCCCAAATCAAAGCAATCTGTTACATCATTAAAATTAAGATAAAAATAGCAAAGCGCTCTTTCTGTGTTCCTTTAGAGGAGAAGGATTTAATCTGCCATCTCTAGGGAAACTGTGCTTGGATGACGGACTTCAGGGGTCCATCATGAGTCTTGGGGACTCATGAATTTAATTACAACATTTTAAATGGAGGTATATTCACTTTCTTCTCAGACAAGGCTCTACTATATCAACAGATTTTCAAAAGTCTGTAACATCTCAAAATTAAGACCCGTTGCAAGGGAAGCTCCATTCCAAAGTTTTTTAAAATAAAAATCTGATTTTTGTTACTAGATAATCAAATACTAGGAAAGTTTAAATATTTATTTATTTATTTATTTTGGAATAAGAGAACAAATTCGGGGGTTTTTTGGCTTACTTTCTTGCAACAAAATAAGGAACAGAAGAAAAACAGAGTACTTCTTTTTAGAAAAGGGTAGTATAGCTACAATTTAGGTAAAGGAATGAAAGACAGAGAGTCAAAGAATCCTAAAACCTTCAGTAAATTTTCCTAAAGGATATACCATATTTCATCCAATACCTCCTGGATGAATCACAATGCCCACTTCTGCTAAATTTGAAACTTCCTGCAAATTGTCTTCTATTCTATTCTATTTTGTCTCCTCCTTACTCACTATCTGCTTTCTGATGATCCTTCTACTTTTTCAGCTCAGATCTCTCATTAAAGAGACAAGAACTCTGTGCATCTCTAATTCACGATTCATCCAGTTGGATGTCTAGTTGGAAAGTCATATTCTTTTGCAGGTGGAAATCCAGTTTTACCAACACCATTCAATAAAGAGACTATCCTTTCCCCCACATGCATTCTTGGGTCCCTTGTCCCTTGTTGAAAGGGTTTATTTCCCTTGACATGGGTTTATTTCTGGGCTTTCTATTCTGTTCCATTCATCTATATATCTGTTTTTATGCCAGTACCATATTATTTTTGATTACTGTAGCTTTCTAACATTAGAAATCAAGAAGATTGATGCTTCCAACTTTGTTTTTTCCTCCCTCAGGACTGCTTTTGCTATCCATGGTGTTTTATGTTTCCATGCAAATTTTAGGATTGTTTTTCTGTACATCATAATGTATATAGTTAACAATACTGTATTGCACATTTAAAATTTTGTTGAAGGTTGACTTAATATTAGATGTCCTTACCACAATTAAAATAAAATAAAATAGTCATATCAAAGCAGCAATGTCCTAAACATACACAGCTCTTCCCTCTAACCCTGGATTTCTTCCAATGGTTCCAGTCTCATAAAAGACCTCATCTGGGGCACTTGGGTGGCTCAGTGGGTTAAGCCTCTGCCTTCGGCTAGGGTCATGATCTCAGGGTCCTGGGATAAAGCCCTGCATTGGGCTCTCTGCTCATGGGGGAGCCTGCTTCCCCCCCTCTCTCTCTGCCTGCCTCCCTGCCTACTTGTGATCTCTGTCAAATAAATAAATAAAATCTTTTTAAAAAAAAAAAAGGCCTCATCCAGTTGCACAAACTGAAATTTGAGGACCAACTGGATGCTTTCCCATATCCTCATATTCTATTTTTCACAAATTCCTGCCAATTTTAAACATTTTCCAAATTTGTACCTTTTCTTCTATTTCTAGTCTCTCTATCCAGTTTCAGGCTACACTCATCACTTGCCTGGGTAAGAAATACTCCATCTTCCTAGCTCCATGTCTTATTGCTTCCTTACAAACCATCCTTTCTGCGACAAGCAGAGTTAATATTCAGAAACACAAGTCTTGCCATCACTCATCTGCTTAAAACCAGGAAACAGCCTCCAACAGCTCTTACAATGATAAGCCAAATGGGGGGGCGCCTGGGTGGCTCAGTAGGTTAAGCCGCTGCCTTCAGCTCAGGTCATGATCTCAGGGTCCTGGGATCGAGTCCCACATCGGGCTCTCTGTTCGGCAGGGAGCCTGCTTCCCTCTCTCTGCCTGCCTCTCTGTCTGCTTGTGATCTCTGTCAAAAAAAAAAAAAAAAAAAAAAAAAGATAAGCCAAATGGTTAACATGGATGCAAAATCCTGACGAAGGGCCCCTGAATTCTTCCCCATATAATGTTTTACCATCCTCCTTGCTTTCTGCAATCTAGTTTCTCTGGTTTCTGGATTTCTCGGTTCTATAACTGCCCGAGGTCGTTGTGCATTCTATGCTTCATTTGAGACTTCCGCACAAACTACATGCTTTCCTCCTCTCCACTTCCATTCTGAGCTACCACTCCCTTCCTTCAAACCTCAGCAGATACATCATTTTATGAGGAAGCGTCCACTGATTGCCATCCCTACCCCCACCAAAGGTCAATTAGCTCCCCTACTTCCACGCTCAACAGTCTCTTCTGTTTTTTTCTTTTATTACAGGTAAGACAGCTTATCATTTTATATTTGTGTAATTATTTGAGAACCATCTCCCTCCACCTTCCCCTGCTTAACTGTAAGTTCCAATATTGCCTGTTTTGCACATTAGTGTAATAAAACCACTATTTTATTCCAAATAAATATTGAATAATGAATGAATGAATGAATGGTAGTTCTGATCTTGGTAAGGAAGCTATACATTAAGAGAATAAGAACTGAAACATAAAGAGAGAGAGTGAAGGAAGACCACTGACTACCTTTTTTCGTTTCTTCTTGCCCGTTTTTAGATATCATCAAAGCAGAATGTTTAGCTCCATTGAGCCGAAGATCTATTTGTTTTACAATTAACATCAGATACAAGTGGGTTTTTTTCAAAGAATTTGCTTAGGGATATTGTGTCAGCGTTCTAGCAGAAAACAGGGTTCACATCAAATGAAGAGACTTTCTAAAAAAGTTCTTACAGAAGTGTGGGCAAAGGAAAAGAACAAACAAGGGATGATAAGGATCCAGAGCCCATTATCAGTGGGAAACGATTGTTACCCTTACTAACAAAGGGAAAAGGGAGTTAACAGGGATACCAGGGCTCAGTGAGAGCTGGGATTTTAGATCAGGGGTCTCCCAGTGGAAGTTAGGGTGAAGGTGAAATGTGAAATTGGCCCTATGAAAATCTAGTCGACCCATGAACAATGTGGGGGAAGGGGTTCTGGCCCCCACATAGTAAAATATTCACATATAACTTTTGACTTCCCCAAAAACCTAACTTCTAATACCCTACTGTCGACTAGAAGCATTGCTGTTAACATAAACAGCCAAGTGATGCATATTTTGTATATTATACATATTATGTAGTGTATTCTCACAATAAATTAAGCTAAAGAAAAAATATTTAAAAAAAAATAAGGAACATTTATTTACAGTACTGTACTGTATTTATTGAAAAAGATCTGCATACAAGTGGATCCATGCAATTCAAACCCATGCTGTTCAAGGGTCAGCTGTATAGTGCCAAAGCATGGAGGAGAAACACTCTATGCCCCCTCCTTTCTTGCCCTTGTCTCCCGTTGGTTGAGGCCATTTAGAAGCCAGATGAAAGCAAGCCTGGGATTTGTGGTCCACAGGTGTCAGCCTCTTGTGCCAACACTGTATGACAGAGAAGAGCAGAGAGTGGATCTGTGGCAGAGTGTGGACACAGGCACATATTTTCTATTTATGCCAGGAGGGGTGGAAAGTGTCTCCATTAGGAATGGAGACTTTTATTTTACTATCAGAAAGAGATGTTTAAAATGTCAAACTCTAAAAGCCTGGAGAAGTATTGTTGACAGTATCCGTGCACTCATCAAATCTGGGTCGCAAAGATGAGTTAGCTACATAGAAAGACTGCAATAGAAATTCAGATTTTTACAAAATGAAGTCTGCACCAGAAATAAGGTTTATCTTAGCTAAAAGAAAGAGGAGAACGAAATTAATCAGCAATGAGGAGCTAAAAGATAGATAACAAAAGTACAAATACAGTCAGGGAATGGAGCTGAACACTGGGAGTGTCAAGCTGATATCTGAGCTGTAAGCCTCAGTTTCTGTGGTCGGCAGTTCTGTGCCCTCCCCCACCCAACCCCCGAACATGTCCAAGTCCCAATCTTTGGAACATGTGGATATCTTAGGTTGCAAGACACAGGGGAATTGATTTTTCAGATGGAATTAAATGTATTAATCAACACACACCTTAAAATAGGAGAGACTCTCCTGGGTTATCAGTGGGGACCCTATGTAACCACAAGCTTCCTTAAAAATGGAAGAGAGAGGCACAAGGGGTCAGGGTGATGGCCATGAGAGAAGGGCTCCAAAGCTGCTCTTACTGGCTTTGAAAATGGAGAGAGTGAAGAGACAAGGAATGTGAGCAGCTCCTGGAAGCTGGAATAGGAAAGGAAATAAATTCTCTCCCTTCCCCAGGGTCTTGTCACTGTCTCTACCCAGCTAGCGGAAGAAGAAAGAACTTGCATCAGCACACAGACGGGGAGGGAGTGGGGGGGTGGGGGGGGGCGTGTAGGTAGGGTCTGGAAGATGCACATATCCCTTACCATGGGTGATAACTCACTTACCTATACCTTAAAACAAGGATACTCAAACTGAGTTTCGGGGGGTAGGGGGTGGGGTGTGGGGTGAGGCTGGTGGTGGGTATTAAGGAGGGCATATATGCATGGAGCACTAGGCATGGTGCATAACCAGTGAATTTTGGAACACTGAAAAAAAATTAAATTAAGTTAAAAAAAAAAAGAAAAAGAAAAGAAAAGAAATATAGTCCATCTGTATGGGAGTCTCCAAAGGGAGATCAGATGTGGTGTATAGCCAGAAGTCTTCCTTTGCTGGATTATGGGACAAAAGCTAAAATCCTGGCACTGTCTCTACATAAAAATCATGTCTCAGTGATTCAGCTTGGAGACTTCAAGAATGATTACTTCAGGTTTTAGTAGTAAAAGCTATTGTTTGATGATCAATTACCAGTGGAAACTGGTTACTTTCTGCTTCTGCTGTAAACTTATCTCACAGTTATTTTTGAATTAAAAGTGCTTATATACTTGACATTTATCATAAAGCTTGACACGCAGTAAGCATTCTGCTAAAGTTAGATGTAATATACTATTAAAATTACTGTGATAGTTAAAGTTATCATTACTTAATTTGTGATAGAAAAGGAAACAGTTGTAACTTGAGATCAGAAGTAATATTTTAAAAACAGTAATTAAGAATAAAAAGAACTGCCCCAATAATACTGATTAGTAACAAGGTTAGGAATGAAAAGCTAAAGCAACCTGAACCAGAAGGTTGCCCCTCCCAAAATCTTCTAAGTGGATCTTATGGGAAAAGTTTCTTTTCTTCTCTGGGGGCACCTGGGTGGCTCAGTCGGTTGAGGTTCCAACTCTTGCTTTTGGCTGAGGTCAGGACCTCAGCATCCGGGCATCTAGCCCCAAGCTGATCTTCTCATTCAGCAAGGAGTCCGCTTGAGATTCTCTGTCTTCCCCTCTCCTACTCTCCTGCCTTTCCCCACTGCTCCTGTGCTCTCCTGCTCTCACTTTCAAATAAATAAATAAATCTTTTTAAAAAAGAAAAAAAAAGTTTCTTTTCCTCTCTGGTCCTGGAACCTTAAGGATGTGACCCCAAAATTATTGCAACCATGTCTTTTCTCCAGAGAGAAAGCCTGAAAGAACAAGGCCAAAATCCAGAAAAAAGCAAAAAGAGAGAGAAGCTATAGGAGGGGCTTCACTTCTGTCCCCCAGTGACCCTGGAACTATCCTATTTAATTATTTTTATTTTGGGAAATACTTCAGTGTCTTTTCAATAAATCAACCTGTGTACCTTAATTAGCTTGAGCCGAGTTTTGTTTCTTATAACTAAAATGTCCAAACAAATACAAAATGGATGCAATTTTTTAGAGGTCTTAGTAAAAAGTTTAAAAGAAATACTAAAAATCTTGGCTACACAAAAATCGCTGAAAGGGGGGGAAATGGGAGATGAATAGCTACATAAACATATCAACAGAGAATAACTTAGGAAGAAAGGAACCAGAAAATTGGAAATTGCCTCAGGATAATTCTAGCCTTCCGGGCTGCTTATCAGTGTTTGGATAGCTCTTGGATTCCTCATGTTAATGATGTGGAGGCATTGCACTGAAAAATCTTATTTTAGCCATTGGTTTTCATCATAACTTTATAAGCAACAGAATTGATTTCATTTTCCCTCTACTTCCCAGCAGATTTTAAAAAACCTTAATGAATTATGAAAGGGACGAAGGCCACAATGTAGGAGAAAAATATAAAAAGGGTGGATAATTCTCAATTTGGAAAATCCATTTCAGGTAACAGAGAACTGACTCTGATAATGGACAGAGGGAATTATTCAGGTCTCATGAGGTGGGAGGCTGGAGAGAGAAAAAGAAAGGCAGAAGTTGAGGTTAACATTTTGGACATACTCAGATGTAGGAAGGAAAAAATTTTCCTTGACCTTCCTAGGGTTGCTGGCTGGGTGTGAAAATGAAACTGATGAAGATGAGCAACAAGAGAAAAGCATACAAATTCATATAAATTTTACATGACACAGTCGCTTCATAGAAAATGAAGACGTGGACAAGCAGCGAGGCCTGAATACTTTTGTGTGAGGTTTGATGAAGAGTGGACAGTCATGGAGAAATATAGGCTAAAGAGTGTGAGGTACGTATAGTAAACTGGGCAAACTTAGCAAGGCCTGTTTGGATTCTTCTTGGAGTCCCTCTGTCTTCAGAAACAAGGACGTTCCTTCCTTGGGAGATAGGGAGAGCACCTCTCACATGGGGATTTTACAACCTGTTTCACTTTAACCTTCCTGCCTCTGATGCTTTCTCCACCTACTACTTCAGCTGAAAATCTACAATATGCCAAGGTGCCCTGTTTTGGTAGTGTGGAGGCCGAGAAAATTAAGGCCATCCCACCTCAAGTTTAGCTGATGTGGGACACAGAGGCAGAAGAAAATCATTAAAATTCCTCACCTACTGACAAGCCCTTGAAACGACAGAGTGGCTCTCCCCTGGGGACGTAACTGCCCTCACCTTGAGATTTTGCTAAGGACAATCGTAGCCTGACCGACCCCCTACCCCAACAGGTCCGACCAGGATCTTGTAAGTCTACTTTAACAATTCCTTTATCTCTAAACCTCCAAGATAGTGTTGAGAATCATTCCCAAGTATATGGCCCACTGATATACATCTAAAGGGTCTCACAAGAAGATTTTTATTATTGGTAATAAATAACCTTTCTCCCAACAATAGCTAGCCCCTCAAGGTCCTGGAGACCTTGCTTCCAAAATTCCTTAGAGACTTACGCCATCCCTAATCCCCTTTGTCCTCACCCACCACCGAGTCCACCCCTACTCTGCCTTTAAAAACTCTGACTGTAGGGGCGCCTGGGTGGCTCAGTGGGTTGAGTCTTCTGCCTTCGGCTCAGATCATGATCTCAGGGTCCTGGGATCGAGCCCCTCATCGGGCTCTCTGCTCAGCATGGAGCCTGCTTCCCTTCCTCTCTCTCTGCCTGCCTCTCTGTCTACTTGTGATCTCTGTCTGTCAAGTAAATGAATAAAATATTAAAAACAAAACAAAACAAAACAAAAACTCTGACTGTAATCTGGTTCGGGGTCCAAGTCCCTACTCTGCTGCGTCCGGTATACTTGGACCCAAGCTTAAGCATGTCACCTCGGGGTCCAAGTCCCTACTCCGCTGTGTCAGGTATACTTGGGCCCAAGCTTAAGCTTGTCAAACCCTCATGTGATTGCATTGGTGCTTGGCTCCTTGGTGGTCTCTCGGACACGAAAACTCGGGCATAACAGTAGCAGGTCCTGGACCTTAGGTAATGGAATATGAAATTAAAACAATGAAGAACTTTCTAGAACTTGCCAGAATTATGTTGGTGGTCTCTGTAAGTGAAAATGGTGCTTCATTTTTAAATGTTACTCAGTTATAGAGATGGCCAACATAATGTGTTACCAGCATAAGGCTTTTTTGAAGCTAACTTCGGAATGAAGCTTCTCCTTTCATCACCTGTTTACAAGTATGTCGTGATTGAGGAGGTTGCCGCCACATGCTGATCTTCTATTTGAAATGTAGATCTGCCGGCTATAAGACAGGATTGTACAGGTCAGGGCCTCGTCCAGCACAAGTGCTCAGGGCTGGATTAAATACTGGGTCAGGCAACTCACATCAAATGAGGTACATCTGTCGCCTACATTTTGTCCCGTGAAAATATTCAGTTGTGGAAATTACAATGAATCTTCCACTATGCTGTTACATATAACAGAAATACATTCTAATGTTTATGTTAGGTTGGGGCTGTTTCAAGGAAAGGGAACAAATGGTATTTATAGCAAGTTATTAAATTCTGAAATAAACAGATTGTGTTATTAAATTCCAAGTTAAAATGACCCTGCCTGAAACAGGACTTTAAAATTGTTTAAAAACTGTTAGTGAGATTAAGGAAGAAAAAGTAGACAGTGTTACATATTTTTGTCTTCTAAATTTTGGACACTTGTATTTACCTTTGAGGCAGACCACCCATTTATTTGGGGGGGGGCGGGGAACCACACACCACAATGGGCTTTTTAGGGATGAAATTGTAAAACTAGATCCCACACTTTATCCTGAAGAAAGACAGGGAAATTGCTTGAATGCAGATGTTTCAGGTCTAAGAAGTCATTTGTTCTGTTTGGAAATGTAAATTGAAAACCTTTTAGCAGAATGTGGCCTCTGCGGATTTGGTTGTCTCTGGGAGAAATGTTAATTTTTAAAAACTTCCCAGTGTTAGAGATGATTGCTCAGTCCCAGTGAATTGTGGGTGTGCTCCTTCAGGCAACTGTTTACAGGAAATCTGTAAGTGAGATCACAGGGAGTGCTAGAAACACCAGCGGGCAGAAAGCTCACTCTGGAGGACACCCTGACAGAGAAATTTTATGCTTCATTTGTGGTTTATCTAACATTGAATCACTTGACTGCAGGGACAGTGGAAGGCTTTGATCTGCTGAGTCATGGGACCACACCCTTATGGGTGGAGTTTTCCTAATAAGTCCTTAATTAATGTTCCCACCCTCCTTCACAGAAAGGTTAGAGCGGGGACAGGAAATGAGGCAAGTCTTAGTGTGAAATGTGTCTGAGAAAAGCATTTCTCTCTGGAGCCTATTGGCAGTTTGGTCCAGATTCCTAAGTGTGGAAGGAAGTCTTTTGCTTCAAAGTTCAGAACAAAACCCTGGAGTCCAAAAAATCTTGATCCGCTTCTTGGAACAAGTTGCTGAACAGTGTTGTTCAAAGTTCAGCCCACATCAGAGCTGGTCCAAGAAGTGTGAGATACCAGTTAAAGAGGAGAAAGTACAGGAAGGTAGAGTTAGAAAATTTCAGAGCAGATTGCTAGGGCAATTTTATGTCTATTCAATCTAATAATAAATTGACATTTGTATTTGTATAGTTTTTTCATTTCATGTTTTTAGTTACTTATTTTTATGGTATTTTATTTATTTTTGTGATATTTTATAGAAGTTTTAGTCACTAAAGGATTGGAAATAAAACTCTTCATTGAATTTTCTTATCTGGGAAATACCACAGATTTATTGTAAACAGGAAATGAGATGATGTTTGAAATGTACTTAGCCTGATACCTGGTGCCTGGTAGCCGTTCAACAGACAGGAGCTAATTTTAACAAATATGCAATTTCTTGCATTTAAGTTTGGACTTAAAGAATGAGGAGAAATTTACCAGATGAAGTAGTTCAAAGGTGAAGAAGCTTGGTGAGCAGGACCAAGAAATAGAAAGTAGGAGCTTATGAAGGGATGGGTCAACCTGACTGAAACTTCAGTGTGCAGGTCAAAGTCCTAAACACCAAAATATATGCGTGGCCATCACATGCCCTAGGGTTTGATGAATAGTCTTGATCAATAGGCAGGCCTATTCTCCTTAAAAATTATTTTCAAAGTCCTCAGAATTCCAGTATTTCTGACTCTTACATTTGTCTTCATTTTAGTTCTGGAAATATGTCCACTCAAGATATTGGTGTTGACAATCTCATATTGGGGAGATTCAAAATTATGGAATATGGGCATTAGAGTTTGTTTTTATAAGATGCTAAATGTACCCAAACTCAAAACTAAATTTGTCAAAAGAAGATAAAGGAAATATTTCATGCATTTAAAAGATTAAATTTTTATAAGCACTCTCTGATACTCTTAATTACAAACACTCCTAAATTGTAGGCCCTTGTATAACCTCTGCTTTGCAGAACTTTGTTATTCATTACATTAAGTGAGAATGTGTCCTTGAAAGTAATAAATCTATGTCTTTACAGATATCCTTTAATTACTTTTCATTAATTGAACTATTCAGAGTTATCAAGGTATAAATGCAGATGCTCTCATGTTTTAGGAAGTAGCTCAATAACATTTTACTTCTCATTATTTATGTGTCACAACACACCTATATTGTAGGAAATATGTTCCAATTTGCAACATTCATAATGCCTTCGAATGAGAAGCACAACCATTAATGAGTTAACAGCAGAAACTGCATTAAAACTTTGATTCTTCATTCTTTGTTGTTTTCCTTTTTCCTGCTGAGACAGCTTGCCTAAAATTTTTGAAGGCAGGTTTTTGTTGTTATTTCCATCTCCCCCTTCTAATTTAGATTTTCAGCCCTTCGGAAACACATTCTCATTTTATTTTTAACTAAAAACAAATGAGTCTCTCATTCCCGTTAATGTGTTATGGTTTCCGGCTTTAATGTTAGAAAGTGATCTTTCTCAAGAAGAATTCTAACAGCAGCACGAAGTATCTATTAGCAATTGTTGAGGGTATGGTCTCCTTTCCGTGACTGTCACGGTTCTGTTGTTTGATGTTGTGGAGTTGGCATTGTTTTCCTGAGAAAATGCGCGCTGCAGGTGGTGGGCAGCCAGATCTTGCTGAAATGGGTGATTGTAAGATAGACCAGTCCTGAAAAGCCCTGAGCCAGTGAAGTGAACTGGTTATATTATTTTATTGGGGGGGAGGGGGACTTGGAGGTAGGGGATATGGTAATTTGGGCCCTGAATGACTTGAATGATAAATCAGAAGCTTCCGCTCATCTGTACACTACATTTGACAGGGAGATTTTGCTGGATACAAAATTGCAATCGTCTGCGGAAGTAACGAGTATGAAAATTAAAGTGGTCCATTAAATGCAAATCATCACCGATCTCGAATGGGTACCGACTGATCTGGCTAGGTAAGTCATGCTTTGATGATTATAGCAGTCATTTCCCTTTTAATTCAAAATGAAATTCAAACAGACATCATCAACAATCCTTTGGGCGGTGAACCAGCCAGCTCCCTGTTGGCCCTTCTACTCAATGTGCCCCAGTTTGAAACAAGTTCTCTTGCAGTTGGACGTGTTCAGCTCCTTCGCAACATTCCGGTGTCAGCCCAAATGCCTCCTCTTTGAAAAGGACCCTTCTCTGCTTTATCCAAAGCAGCACCTTCTTCTATGCCTTTGCTTTAGTCAGACTCTTACCAACAGGTGTTACTATCTCACTGATAAGTTTGATTGCTTGCTATTTTCTGTGTCCTTGAGGTAGAACATACATATGTGTGTATGTATATATGTATATAATATATGTGTATGTATGTGTGTGTGTGTGTGTGTGTATATATATATATATATATATATATATATATATAGGAATATAGGAACCACATTTGTATTTTTCACTCTCTCTGATCCCTGCCTCAGTAAGGGCTCAATCAATTTGTGTGAGTAAATGAAGGAAAAATTTTAAATGGGAGGTGTGTGTTATCTCTTTAAAACAAAACTACCCCATGTTATTTTTAACCAGGTACAAGAAAACCCGCTCATTATTTTATAAAGCTTCTTCTTAGAACCATAGTTCCAAGGCCATGTCCTCTTTCTACTGGTCTTTGAAATGCAAAGAAATGTGTGTATTTCTTTGTAGGAATTTGGTTTAAAAGGACTAACAGGAAAAAAAAAAGAGTTTTCTATAAATAGACACACAGACATAAACCCATTAAAGATAATGCATAATCATATAGCTATTTTTCATCTGTTGTTTTCCTTCAGAGAGAATGCAAGCGTAGAGCAATATCATTAACTTGGGAAGATTTGTGGATACCACTATCTTCTTATAGGACTTTCTATATAATATTCCTTTTCCCAGTAACTAGTATTTGTTCTGAGTTGAATCCCGTTAATCAATCTATTTAGCCTCTACTTAATCTTTATTGATCCTTTTTTCATATAAAAGAGAAAAATCAATTTTCTATTATGTTTGTTAAACAGGTAGAATAAGATTGCACTAGGCACAGCAAATAAAGCAATTGATAATTATTTGCTCAGATATTCAACTTAATATATTAAGGGGAAACTACAAATAAGATAATAAATCACCACTTGATCTCTGTTAGTACTTGTGTTTATCCTGAACATCCCAAAACCTGTGTGGATCAGAACGTTAAAATTTTGAAGATTTTTTTTTAGAGAGGAAACAGACATCTTTAAAAGTATTTACCACTTTAATTTCCAATTTTAATGTGTCTTCAGTGTGCCTGATTTGGAAAACAAAATGAGTGGAGGCACTAAAAGATATTAAATTAGCCCAAGGAAACTGGCATACAAACCGAGGTTAACTGGTTCTGCCCTCATTTCAATATACCATTTCCAAGGCGGCTACACTTAAAAGTTGTCTTTCCTATGCTTTTTGCTTATTTAGAAGCTGAAACTTATATAATTTTAGTGTCCAGGGATTTATACTGTCCATTACTCCTAAATTCTGAAAAAAATGACACAATGTAGAAAAGGATCTGTTACACAGCCTTACCATTCTATCCCAGACTTTCCTTTGTTCTAACAGAGAAAAATTGCTCGTATACAAGAGGAAATTAGGCAGAGGACATTTGCATGCATTTATTTTATGCACCTGTTAACATCCATTATGGGCAGATTACTGTCACTTGAATACAAAGAGATGAAAACCAGATCTCTATGTTCAGAGCTTAAAGTCAAACGGGAGATGACATATCTATGAACCCTTTGATGACGTATGCGACAATAGAAAAAGGCCTTGAAGCCTTTCTCACAGGGAAGAAAACTTTTGATGAGAATGTGTAGTTTTTATAGGAAGGTCATCTATATGGGCATGGAAGTGTCTTCAAGGATTAAGTAAGTAGGATGGGGTGAGAGTGTGCCCTTGGGAGCCATTTTAAAGCAACAAGGAACTTTGATTGTAATGTTACCCTGCCTATTATTAAAACATAGGCAGCATTGAGTATAATTACTTCTAAAAGCTACAACTAACACAGGCTAGGGCTATTATTGTCATTGTTCTCAGCTTATTAAATAAGATATACTGTGTCCTCTCAGTAACTTTACTCACAAAAGCGGGAGGTAAATGAAGGCAAATAGAGCCATTACAATTTGTACATTGTTCAAAAATTTAAGATCAAGTTCTGTCAGGTCAAGGTAGAAAACACAAGCGTCTGGTGACTTGCTCAGTCCTGGCCTTACCATGAGGCACACCAAGGAGACCGACCTGATCATTTTCAACTCCGGGGCCTTTTGCCAGAAAGCAAGCTGGTAGGAGACATTCAGAAGGTTGTGTTGTCTTGAGTCAGCCTTCAACCCATGTACTGCAGCTGGTGGTCCTTACTTGGCTATAGTTGGAAATACCTGGAGAACTGGTTAAAAATGCTGATGCCTGAGCTCCATTCCAAAGATTCTGAATTAATTTAATGATCTGAAGTAGGACCCAGGATATTGGCAAACACCATCTTCCCCAGGTGATTCTAATATAAAGATACTGTGCATAATCACTGAGGCAAAGCAGCAAGACTGCCCCTTCCAAGCAAAGAGGTTGGGTCAAGCCTTGCTCTTTCAAGAATGCTTTGAAGCTATCGTTTCATGACTTTTCCTTCTGAATGCTATCCCTGATATTTACTTGACTGAGATTTCTTCTAAGTAAAAGGGATCAGGGCACTGGGAGAAGACACAGCGAAGGAGACACGTGTCTTCGGCACTATTCACCATCTAATGGGGAATCTACTTTTGATCAAAGTGCCCAACTTGGAACAGATCAGGACATGAGTTATTTAATATTGGATAGTGACAAAGAACATAAAAATGTATTTCAGGGATTGCAAATGTTCATTTTTATGAAATAAATGAATAGCCAGCAAAAAATCTTGATGTACACATTTATTTTGGCCTGTCAGAGGAAAAGAATTTTTTTATTATCTAACAGGCCTTGGTGTTAAGTGTCTTGGAGTCTGTGAGACTGTTCTAGATATTAGAAGTCTTCAGTAAAATCATAAATAAGAAACATATGGTAACACAGAGTCTGGACGTTCCAAGCACATGTGTCTATAATCTTGACCAAATCCTTGGAAAGGAAAAGCTGCAACCAGATTTTCAGGATGCCTAGATTGGGAGCCTGGAAAGTATTAATAGACAGGGGAATGAACAAGAGCAGTGATGTATAGTAACAGCCAGAGCTCACTCCCGCCTAGCTAGCCACCATAGGTCAGCTCCCAGCTGCATGTTGCATTGTCTCTGTTGATTCTTTACTTACACAGGTGGATAAGTCAGGTGCACACATTCTAAATTTGAGGATCAGCAACAAGTCCCAACCCCAAGTCTATGTCTTTGCTTGTCATAGTGCTGAAAATTCCCAGCAATACACATAGAAGGGATTGGATTAAAAGACAGGTACTTGGATCCAGGATCTGCTACTAACCAGAGGAAGGAACTTGGGTAAGTTTTTGAAACTCTGAGTGTCAGTTTCCTAAAATGTAACATAAAAATAATTTAAAAATGGGGGGGGGGCTTGCCACACTTAACTCACAAGTTTATTAAGAAATAATGTAATTTATTTGAAAGACATTTTGTGTGCAATTTACAAAGTATTGTGAGGTAGGGGATATCAGTGTAATTAAAGCTCAACTTTACAAACACCACTTTGACAAACTATCATGAAAATTGTAACTGTCACCAGTTACCTAATGCTGTGTAACAACTTATCCCCAACCTGTAGTATGCTTTTAAAAATCTCAGGATCAAGCTTTGCGCAGTGGCAGTATCGTAGCCAATGAGGTTTATCCGAGGCGCGATTATTGCTAATTGAAAACTTTTCCCAATACCCCGCCGTGACGACTTGAAAAATCTCAGGATCAGGAATTTGGAAAGGGCTCAGCCAGGAACCTCTTGCTTATGATTCCTTGTGCTTGCAATCAGATTTCTGCTGGCACCTCTTCAATCATCCAAAGGTATGACTAGGACTGGAGGATTTATTGTCAAGGTGATTCGTTCCATGGCTGACAAGTTGGTACCGGCCATTGGCCTCAACCTCTCTCCAAATGGGCCATGGGGCTACTTGAGTGTTTTGACAGTTTGACAAGTTGGCATCTACCATAGCAAGCAATCCAGGAGACCATAGTGAAGTTGCATTACCATTTATGACTTAGCCTTGGAGTTCACATACATACAGTCCCTTCCACTTTGAGGTTTCAATCAAAGAAGGACTATATGAGAGTATGAATTCCAGTAGGTGAGAATGACTGGGGACCATCAAGGAAGCTCACTACCAATACTTAGCTCCTTATATTTTTCTACAAAGTAGAACCTCAAGGCCTCTCAGATGGAGTTTGAAAGGGAAATGAGAAAGAAAACTCTGAAATCAGCCCAAAGTAAGAGAGGCTTGTATATGCCACCACAGCAAGGAACCTAAGACAAGAAAATAACTAAAGAGTGCAAACCAAATCGTAGAAAATCTTGAAAAAGAAGATAGAAGAATAGTAGAAATAACCAACACTACATTGCATGATGTTTTGAGACTAGTTTAGCTCAAAAAGAGCTCAAAAGTATTCCATGTTTGGGGTTCCTGGCTGGCTCAGCTGGAGGTGTTCGTGACTCTTGATCTCTGGGTCATGAGTCCAAGCTCCACGTTGGGCACAGAGATTACTTAAATAAAGATAAAACATAATGGGGTGCATGGGTGACTCAGTCAGTTAAGCATCTGCCTTCAGCTCAGGTCGTGATCTCAGGGTCCTGGAATCAAGACCCACATCAGGCTCCCTGCTCAGCGGGGAGTCTGCTTCTCCCTCTCACTCTCCCTCTGTGCTCTCTCTCTCTCTCTCTCAAATAAATAAATAAAATCTTAAGAAAAAAAGATAACACTTAAAAAAAAAAGGAGTCCATGTTCAGAAGGTCTTACAATCAAATTGAGCTCGAAAACTAAACAGTTACCACTTGAAGGTAGCTTATACAGTACATTTTTTAAAAAAGATTTTTTGGGGGGTGTGTTCTTTTTAAAAAAAATTTTTATTAACATATAATGTATTATTTGTCCTAGGGGTACAGGTCTGTGAATCATCAGGCTTGCATAACTCACAGCACTCACCATAGCACATACCTTTCCCAATGTCCATAACCCAAACACCCTCTTCACATCCCCCTCCCCCGGCAACCCTCAGTTTGTTTTGTGAGATTAAGAGTCTCTTATGGTTTGTCTCCCTCCTGATCCCATCTTGTTTCATTTTTTCCTTCCCTAACCCCAAGCCCCCCACTCTGCCTTTCAAATTCCTCATATCAGGGAGATCATATGATAATTGTCTTTCTCTGATTGACTTATTTTGCTCAGCATAATACCCTCTAGTTTGATCCACTTGGTGGCAAATGGTAAGATTTCATTTCTTTTGATGGCTGTATAGTATTCCATTGTGTGTGTGTATATATCTATATATGTACATATATATATACATATATACATACATATATATGTATGTATGTACATATATATGTACATATATACATATACATAGATATGTATGTATCTATATATGTACATATATAGATATACATATCTATATATGTACATATGTATATCTCTATATATACCACATCTTTATCCATTTAAAGATTTTATTTTTTTATTCATTTATTTGATGAGAGAGATCACTAGTAGGCAGAGAGGCAGGCAGAGAGAGAGAGGGAAGGACGCTCCCTGCTGAGCAGAGAGCCCGATGTGGCACTCGATCCCAGGACCCTGAGACCGTGACCTGAGCTGAAGGCAGAGGCTTAACCCACTGAACCACCCGGGCACCCCCTATGTAGTACATTTTTTATTAAGTAGACTATGCTGACAGACAATTGGGCTGTTTATTCCCAGATGCATTATTCACCATTCCTTTGCTTTGCTCTGTATTGCAGGTAACTGAACTCTGCCAAAGGAATTTCTTGGACTCTCTTTCCAACTGTTTCTGGCTACTTTCAACCAATGGGAGACATTGGCTAGAGTTTGGGGCAAAGAAGCCAGGGTATTTTCTCCCTTTCCTCCCTATGTTAGGTAGAGTCTCCAACAATAACTGCATCTGCTCCACATGTCTAATACCCACCAGACAGCTGCTTCCTTTGGAGTCCTAGCTCCCCTAGGAGAAGCTCTGTCAAGGTGTGGTTCTTATAAAAAGACAACGGCTCCTGGGCTTCATTAACTCTACCTTCTCCCATGGGTTTCTTGTTATTGCTATTTTCTGGCCTGTCTCTCTATCTCCTATCGATCTTTAGATCTTTTAACTCTCCCAACATGTAAACTATCTGATGCGGGCTCTGTTTTCCTGATTGATCCTGATTGATAATGGTAAAGAGTCATTACAAATGGTCCCAAATCTTGCTCAAACCACAGCACAAAATGTCAATCTAATTAAAATTACGTAGAATGATTAGGTAATCTGGGATCTAGACTGATATGTTAAACATAATCATTTACCTACCAAAAAAAGGAACACCCCTATTAAGTCTCAAAGATCATGTGTACAAGAGGTTTGTTTGATATATGGGAGGAGGAGAGAAGAGGGATAGACCATATATAAACAAATGTAACTTATTTAGAATATGTCTAAACAAGGGCTATAAGGTCTCAGAGGAAGAACGCACATTAGCCTCGGGGATCTGGATGGTGGATAGAGTAGGGAGTATTGAATAGGACCTTGATGGGTAAGTAGATCTTGAAAATTTAAAGATGGCATGACAATATTCTAGAAGTACATGGAGCAGATACAAATATTCAACAGAAAGGGGCACCTGGGTGGCTCAGTTGGTTAAGCATCTGCCTTCAGCTCAGGTCATGATCTCAGGGTTCTGGGATGTAGCCCTGTGTCAGGCTCCTGGCTCAGTGAGGAGTCTGCATCTCCCTCTCCCTCTGCCTCTCTCCATTGTTCATGCTTTCTCTGTCTCTCTCTCTGTCTGTCAAATGAATAAATTTTAAAAAAGAAAAACTTAAAAAAATTCAACAGGAAAAAAAAAGATGAGAAATTTCCATAATGAAATGTCTAGTTTCGGGTGAAACTAGTTTCGAGTGAGCCTGGGTGGCTCGGTGGGTTAAAGCCTCTGCCTTTGGCTCAGGTCATGATCCCAAGGTCCTGGGATTGAGCCCCGAGTCAGGGTCTCTGCTCAGCGGGGAGCCTACTTCCCTTCCCCTCTCTCTGCCTGTCTCTCTGCCTACTTGTGATCTCTGTCAAATAAATAAATAAAATCTTAAAAAAAAAAAGAAATATCTAGTTTCACTGGAACAATAGAAGAAAAAGGAAATGTTAGGCTGGGTCCAATTGAAGGGCTTATGTAATATTTGAAGAGTCTCAGTTCCTATTTTGCATATATCCATGGCTTATAACTAGTAAAGAGGTGACTCTTCTCCTGTGCAACAATATGGTAGCAGGGATTTTGTGTTGTGTCCTGCCCAGTCTGATGTACCTAATAATGTGCTTGGTATAGTAGATGCTCAATAAATATTTGTTGAGTGTATTAATGAGGCACAGGCTCCATATCATAGTTCACAGGAACTATAAAACTATTTACTCATTCATATAAGAATCAGGCCCACACTAAGTGAAAGGCTTTATTTAAATGTCTTCCCCAAACATTTCACAGAACAAAGCACAGCATTAAAAAACCATTCGAACTACATTATCAAGATAACTGCCAACACCTCTCAAAATGTGAGCTTCGAAGCACGTGAGTCCGTGTGCCCTCGAAGATCATTTAGCACAATTCTTTTTTAGCACAATCTGGGCTTGGGTTCAATAGGATTCAACACTTATTTATCCCTGAAAAAATGTTCATACTCTAATGTGGCCCTTAGCAGGGGTTAATGGATCTTCAAACTGGAACGTCCTTCCAAACTTGCACAGCTGCTATGAGTAAAAACACCAGACTCCCAGATGCCAGGCTTCTGTGACAGAGCTCTGGCACCAGCTGAGTTTGCTATTCATTATTCCATTGTCTCACAACACACCCGGAAAACAAAGCCCTGTAGACGGCTGGTCGTTTTCCTGGCTCGTGAAAAGCAAGGCCCAACGGGCAGCACTTGGAAAAAATCCACCTGTGGGTAGGGACTCTTAATTGAAAACTCAAATACGTTTTAGCGCTCTGGAATACCACTTCTTGGAGCTATTCTATTCTTCTCCACTGGGTACATCTTTACTGACTTTTGTAAGGATGGGAAGCCTTTCCATATATGCTGCCGCCTGTAAATGTGGTCACGGGGAGACATGAACAAATCCTGTCTTTGGGGAAGCTGTTTCTGACCATGGATGCTTGCTCTGAGCCCATCCACTTCCACGAGTTTAGTTCCATCTTCTTTAGTTTCTAACTTGGTCTATTTTAAACGAGCACCTAAAAGCCCCATAACAATGAATTTTCAAAAAATGGTTGTAATTCTTTTTTGTAGTGGGAATGTCCATTTATCAAGTGTTTCAAAGAAGTGTGTGTGTGTATGTGTGTGTGTGGATGTGTGTATGTTTTAACAGAAATTTTCATCATAAGGGATCTTGACATTCTGGAGAAAGAGAGAAGGGAAAAAAAAGGTTACATTGGTAATTGTGTTTGTGGAGGCAGAATGACAAAGTTTATATTAAACTATTGCTGGGGCTCTATCTCACAACCTGAAAATAAAGTTGTTGTGCTGTGGTTGTTTTTCTCTTAATAAGTAGATACCTTAGAGTAACACACTTAGGATAGAATTGAAGAGATATTTTTATTTCTTCCACTTGTCTAAGACCAAAGAATTTTATTTGCCAATGGCAATGTTCAGTTTAGCAGTGAAGAAAGCACTCAGAAGATGTCATCCTGAGGATGTCCTGGTGAGACTGAAACTGGAGCAATTGGCTAAAATTCTGGAAATCCAGATGTTATGGAAACCATGACCGTGGCCCTCTCACCATCAGTTGTCACCTCAGATTCTAATTCTGAGGCTTATCTGAGAAAGACTTTTACATTATATAATTCCCGTATCTATTTCTGTTCAACTTATTTCCATTCTATGTGGAGATAAGTAGAGTCTCATAAATTATTGCCTGCTCAAAATAATAGACACTCCCACACTGGGTAGAATGTGTGTAATTTTCAACCTGAGCCCTCTCAAAGTATGAGCCAAATTTGATTTATAAATAGAAGAAAGAAGATATACTTTGTCAAAATTTAAAATGTAAAAATCTAGGGGTGCTTGAGTGGCTCAGTGAGTTGAGCATCTAGTTCTTGGCTTTGGCTCAGTTTGTGATCTCATGGTCATGGGATTGAGCCCCATGTCAGGCTCTGCACTCAGAGCTGAGTCTGCTTGAGATTCTCTCTCCCTCTCCTCCTGCCCTTCCCACCTGTGCACTCTCTCTCTCTCAAATAAATAAATCTTTAAAAAAAAAATTTAAAAATCCACCACAGCAATGTATGATTATCTTTTGCCTTGATAAACTGTTTCAGTATCTGCAATTTTTCACGGCACCTTTAGTATTCATTTCTCTAGGGAAACTAACATGAGATAAAAATATTGGGAAGAATTTACAACAACATTGAATTTTCCAGTTGTATTAACAGTAAGAAATAAAATACAGTTTAATTCTTATTTCAAATCTATTGCTAATTCTCTTTTTATATATCCATACCTTACCTCCTTTGTCCCATTGCATTATTCATACTATATTTGTTTATTATTCTTGTTTCATAATGATTTCAGTTTTTGGTAAACATTATGGTTGTTCATCATTTTGGAAAAATTGACAAATACAAACTGGACAAGTAAAAATAAGTTTTAAAAAAATCCCTCGATCTAAAAATGACCATTATTAATATTGAAATGGACATTAATCCCCTCATGTCTTCCACATGACAAAGAAAGGTAAATATGTGAGTTTATCATTTCTTTTTTTAAAAAGATTTTATTTTTAAGTAATTGCTACACCCAACATGAGGCTCAAACTTACAACCCCAAGATCAAGAGTCTCACGCTCTACCTACTAAACCAACCAGGGGCTCCTGGATTTATGATTTCTAAGTAAAGGTGTCCAAGACTAGGTTCCCTGGAATCAGATACTAAGATGGAGTTCAGGTGCAACATATTTATAAGGGATCCACAGCAGTGAAAGGAAGCAGCACTGGTAGAGGGAGAAGTTGAACCATGATACGGGCTGGCAAAAGCCTTGGCCAACCCTGCAGGGAGTCCTGGGATAGGTTAGCCCTGTGGGGAGGTCCATGAAGACTTCACATGCCCACCTGGTCAGGAAATGCAGACTGTCCCCAGAAAGAGTGTGGTACTGGTGAGGTGTCTGCATGTAGCTGTGACTGTCCTTGAAGGAGCCGACAGCCCAAGCTCTCTGTTGGTCTTATTCCTCTCAGCTCTGAGGGGAAGGGGAGCAAAGCTTTACTTTCAGGGGGACCTGGGCAGCCCATCTCCATGCTCACTCCAACAGAAGTCTGCCTTAGTCTCTATTTTTTTCAAAACATGGCCAAGAAACCAATTCCTCTAGCACGGTTATCAAGTCCAGGAATTAAAACATTGCACAGAAGTAGCTTATATAACATCCAGCCAAGTAAATTTAGACTTGCTCTCACATCTTTTCTCTAGTTAAATAATTGCTTTAATAATCTGATTGCCTTCTAGTTTTAGAAATGAATCCCTGTTGCTATGGCATATGGAAGTTTTTTATTAATCATCTGTTAATTCCTACTTGTAAGTATAGCTTATGCTACATAAAAGTGTAGTTTCAAAGTTGGGGAGGACCCATATTTTCATCTTGTCTAACTCCTGCATTTTATATCTGAAAACACTGGCTCATAGAAGTAAATTTCTGGTCTAGGTGTACCCAGTGGTAGAACCAGAGCAAGGACTTGTCACTTAAATAGTAGCATAATTGCTGTTTTATAAAAGATACAGGGGTTTTTTTTTTTTTAAAAAGGATCAATTAAAAAAAGATGATGGAAATATACCCCTAAATCTTACCCTCATAAAATTTAACCCCCAATATATGGTATTTCAGAGTTTCTCATGATAGTTTTCATTATAAATACTATCATTTGGATCGGTGTTTATCAATGAACTATACCATCTAAGATGTGATCTTATATGAAAGAGATGAGCTGTCAGAGTTCCTCTAAGAAATTTGGCGACATCAGAACCCTATAGAAACTCAGAATTTTCACAAATGGCATTTCATATTCAGTTCAGGGAGTCGTTGTTGGGAAATTTTTGAAAAGTGGGGAAAAAATCAGTATGTCTTTCAGTCTTTTATTAATTTTTTTTTCTTTTGGTCTTTTAATTAAGGGTTCTGTGTCAAGTTATGTGGAATCTTTGGAAAGAGAAAACCCTAATAGCCTACTCTTTTGCATATGAATTATGTTCTTCATGTTTACAAAGTGGAGGGACAAGCACCTGAAGAGTACATGTGGCAATCTGAAGGGTTGAGGCAATACAATAATTGACACCCGGCACTAAGTAAGAGCAAAGACACAAGACTGTTTGTCTGTCACCCCCTTTATGAGAATGCTGCCCTCTTTTGATTCTTTGAGCAAAAGAGACCAAGACCCGTGTATCTCAGTCTTCAGAGGTTCTGTCCCTGCCATGATGTTCACAGGACTCTCAGCGCTGAGTTAGACATGTCTCCCACCCAGCTCCGATTTTATATGAAAGAATTTCAGAATCCTCTCTTAGTATCTGTTCCCTTCCATCACCATGACAACCAAGGATATTTTCAGAGAAGTCAGCCAGTCACTAATTTCTTCTCAGCAAATTCCGAGACATGGGATTCAGAAGATTCACCTTTTCTCGTGAATTTTTGGAACCTTGTGACAAGCTGACACTAACCTCTAAGCATTGACATCTTGGTATCAATGTATAGTCAGGACTTTGGTTCTGTGTGTCAAAATCCCTCCTAAACCAGTTAAAGGCAAGGAAAGGAGAAACTGGTTGGTTTCTGTGGCTGGAAAGTCTAAACAATGATGACTTTGGGCATTGATAAATTCAAGTTCAAAGATATCTTCATTAAACTACTTTATTTCTCATATCTAAGTTCTGCTTTTCTCTGTGTTGGCCTCAATTTCATATAAGCATTGGGTGACACAAAAATAACCACTTGCAGCTTTAGATTTATATATACTTTATAATCAACAGTTCCAGAAAATAGAGTAATCCTTTCTCCACATAATTCCAGTAAAAGTCCCAGGGACATCTCTAAGGACTTAGTCTGAGTCATGTGCCCCCCACACCCAGAACTTAGGTGATAGTAAGCACCACCCAAACAAACTGGACTAAGAATGAAGGAAGAATGATTCCATAAGGAGACATTGAGCATTAATAAAAAGTTCACTGAACAAGCATATAGTTTGGGCTACCTCCCATGAATTGATTAGCATCAAAACATATGCAGATGTTGCTTATCAACCAGAGGAAAGAAGAAACATTCTAATCCAAAAGAGAGAAGGCTGAATGACAGAGGGTTGAACATTTTATAATCCTGAATAATCACAGAAACAAGGTATTATCTGGAGTGGCTGTGACTGCTACAGCCTCTGAAGACACATGATTGTTTACTAGAATTGTACCACATTTTAACTTCTATTAGATCACTTTCTATTTCAAGTGTAATCAATATAATGAAAAGTTGCGTGAACAAAAGAGAAATTATCAGCTCATGTAATAGAAAACAGAGAGCTTTTTTTTTTTTTTTCCAGGCAGAACCAGGTGTAGGGCTCAAACATTGTCATTTGAATCTTGTTTCTCTCTCTATATATCTCAGCTCTACTTGTATGGCTTCAAAAAGTCCTGAGGTAGAAGCTTATCCTTTCTGGCACAATGTGGATCATGTACCATCCTTGAACCAATCACTGGACCAAAGGGATGTGGTACTTTGATTAGCTAGATGAGTGATGTGCTCATCCTGGAAGCCAGAAGCTGAAGCCAATTTCATTCAAACCACACTGACAGGGGTTGGGGATCATGCAAGGAAAAGTTAGGAGGCAGTGTCAAGAAGAGACAAGAAAGATATCCTCCATGTAACGATCCTCTTCACGTTAACAATATACATTACGTAGCATCCTGGAAGTGAGAGGAGAGGATGAGATCAAGGTTTAGAGAAAATATTTCATAAGACTTAAGTAACTTTCAGCCACATTAGGAATAAGGATGGGAACTTTTAAAAATCAAAAAGGGTGAAGCAACAACCTCTGGGTCACCAGTGACCAAAAAAAGCTTTCAGCACAATTTATACTTAGGATCTTTGATCCCTGTGGCTTCTCTGACTAAATCCATTTCCATCCTTGATTTTTAATGTCATTTCACTTGGCTATTATAAATCCAGCTACCACAGCTCTGTTCTCATTCCATGGCTTCAGATTTGATGCCTCTCTTGGTCTCCCAGATGCTAACCTCCTCCATCCTGAGATGGATCCTTGTTTCTAGGTATCTTGTCATCCACACCTGTCCCTCCAGCTGTACACCTTCAATCTCTCAACCCTCATACCCAACCATCATTCATTCCCAGAGTTCTCTGTCATCTGTGTCTTGCCTCCATCTGCCCACGGGCAGCAGGAATCATTCTTCCTCCTGGAATCTATATGTCAGTATTTCATTAAAGTCACAAGGAACTTAACATTCTGGGATTTTGGCAGGATTATCCTTAGGAACTTTTCTTTCATACACATAAAGTTCAGAGACAATACAATGATGTAGGGAATTGTTGAGATAAAGAGGGATGTTAGAAACACTCGTATGGTACAGACTCTGTCTTCACAGACACATAGGAGAGAGAAACAGATGCTCAGAGAGATGGAGGGCAGAACAGCTGTGTAAAAGTGGTAGGTAATCCTTGAGATGACTGACAGTTGCTGTGAGGTCTCAGCTGAGGTCACACAGCATGAAAATATGTTGCAGGGGGAAATCATTGCATTTTCCTTCTCTTGGTTATTTGAAGATATTTTTATCATTTTTATGTTTGTGCATAAATTCTATTAATATTTATATCAGTTGAACAGCATAATGAACTGCCTTCTAGATTGGTAAAATCATCAATGAGTCAATAATAAATTGAGTCTAAAAATATCTTTGTGATCCTCAAACACCTTTAATCACAAAGTTAGGTCAAAAACCCAGATACCTTTGGCCCAGTTTTTGTTTTGTGGGTTTTTTTTGTTTTGTTTTAATTTTAGAGTCTGTAAATTTATAACCCTTTATCAATGCTTCTTCAACCTTTCTGTTTATGAAAAAAATTCTGACTCAGTAGGTCAGTGTTGGAGATTCTGAATGTATATAATTTATTTATTTATTTTTTAAAGATTTTATTTATTTGACAGACAGAGATCACAAGTAGGCAGAGAGGCAGGCAGAGAGAGAGAGAGGAGGAAGCAGGCTCCCCACTGAGCAGAGAGCCCGATGCAGGGCTCGATCCCAGGACCCTGGGATCATGACCTGAGCCGAAGGCAGAGGCTTTAACCCACTGAGCCACCCAGGCACCCCTGAATGTATATAATTTAAAACACTATGATTCTATGACACTTGGTTCTAGCACCATTGGTCTACATGGAGGGAAAGGCATAGGGTCTGTCAGTCTGTACAGTCTGTCTGATGGAATTGGCCCATTGACTCATCTTTCCCACCCATTTTATGTTGATTCTGAAGGCTCAAATTTATTCTTCTTCTATCTCAGTGAAGTACAATGTTTCACCAATTTGCTGGAATGAAACGTGGTTCCCAATAATTAGCAAATCAGTTCAGATGGCAAACTGTATTTACAAAGGAATCAAAAGATGAAAATGAGCAAAACTAAAGCCTCAGGCATCACATTTTAATGGTTGGATGACAGCAGACTCTGCTAACTGATTGCATTTTATAACCACAGTCTAATAAGGAAATTCATCTTAAAGCCTTGCCCGAATTCCTACACATGTATTTCCTAGAAGTGATGAAGCAGTAGTAGAGATAAAGGCACATTTTATACACAAGAGCTTATTATGATATACCTGACTCTTATAATAGGAAGCTGGGGACTCTGAGTCATAACTTAACCATGTAAGAAGGGGGAAAATGCGACTGATAAAACACTTGTTATGAACATAGAATACTATCTCAGATCACCTGTCCCCTGTCTCTAGCTGAAAGAAATGCAGCCTGGATCAGGGGGATCTTTGGTATCTTAGTTTTTGGAGCACAGAACCACCAGTGGAAAGCTGTATGTGTTCTCTGCAACAAGATAATCATAGAACTTAGATTTCAGGTAGGAGAAAGAGAAGAAACATGATCTGGTTCATTTAAGGGGGTGGAAAACATTCATTTCACTTCATCATTTCAAAACATGTGCTGCTCTGCAGTGTCCCTCTTGGATATGCCTAAAATTCAAAAGTGAGGCTATCAGGCAGAAGGGAGTACAGAGATGGATGGAGATGAGCAATGGGATGGAGTTGGGGATGGGACAAAGTCAAGACGGAAATAACGGAAATGTATTGATATGCTCTCCCTCCCCTGGTCTCCTAATTCAAACAATTAACGCTACTAGGAGTTTCCTGTTATCATTCATTCATTCAATTATTTATCCTACAATCTAGTGAAATGCTATTATGTGCTGAGGGTTGTTAAGCTCTTGGCTCAGGAGACATATCCTTCCCTTCACATTTCACAAATGAGAAAATAGAAATGCAGACATTCAGACAGTGCAAAATCCCATTCTTTTTTTTTTTCTTATTTCTTTTCAGCATAACAGAATTCATTGTTTATGCACCACACCCAGTGCTCCATGCAATACGTGCCCTCCATAATACCCACCACCTGGCTCCCCCAACCTCCCACCCCCGGCCCTTCAAAACCCTCAGATTGTTTTTCAGAGTCCATAGTCTCTCATGGTTTATCTCCCTTTCCAATTTCCTTCAACTCCATTCTCCTCTCCATCTCCCCATGTCCTCCATGTTATTTTTTATGCTCCACATATAAGTGAAACCATATGATAGTTGACTCTCTCTGCTTGACTCATTTCACTCAGCATAATCTCTTCCAGTCCCGTCCATGCTGATACAAAAGTTGCGTATTCATCCTTTCTGATGGAGGCATAATACTCCATAGTGTATATGGACAAAATCCCATTCTTAATACTGATAATGAGAGGGAGAATAAAATATCAACAAGAAATATATATGACTTAATTTTATAAGGCTTATGGAGTGTTGAAGACTTGAATAGTTGTGCAATCTATGATCTATCAACTAAACAGAATATTATTCAACCATTAAAAGAGCACCTGGGTGGCTCAGTTGCTTAAGTGTCTGACTCTTGATTTCATCTCAGACTTTGATCTCAGAACATAAGTTCAAGTCCCTCATTGGGCTCTACACTGGGCATGGAGTCTACTTAAAAATTAAATACATGCATACATACATACATACATGCATACTAATATAAGGCATAAATAATGTGAAAATGCATATAATATAGAAAATTTAAAAATAAGATGTAAGTATATTTATTAAAATATTGACTATAAAGGCAAAGAACATTAATCAAAATATTAATTTTTGTTGTGCTTCAGTTGATAGACCTATGAACATCTTTGTTTCTCTCTTTTTCTTCCTGTTGTTATGTATTTCCATATTTCCTTTTATGAAAAGAAAACATTATTAAAAATATGATCTATTAAATAGTGTCCAAATTTGGCTGTATATTTTCAGCATATACCATTGCATGTTCTTTTCAATTGTTGTTACTGATATTTATAAATACCAGTTTTATATTCTAGCTTTGGGTTTCCTCTAGCCTTTGAACCTGAGTATGCACAACCTATCTTTTTATTGCTTATACACTTGTCAGTATGTCAATGAATTATCTTCTCATAATTATTACCTAATAAGAAAGAGAGCCACAGATCAGAAGACGTTATAAAGTTGTGGTGCAGGAAATTTTGCTTTATCTGGTGCTACCTTATCTTATTTTGAAATTATAATTTTAAAAAAGATGACCAAAAAGCACAGCATAAATACCTGTAGTGGTTTGGAGTTTCTAGAATTAGTCAGTATCCATGTGTGTTAATGTGTGAGTCTTGTGACATGAATATGTAGAAACATGGTTTCTAATAAATATTTGAGAAATTTGACATCACGATATAAGTTGAAGATAACCATATTTGGCTCAAGATTCCACTGACTCTCAATCCTTCATTTACCATTTTATGCACTAATTTTAACATATTAAATCAGTGAAAACCCACTTGCTTTTCCCAGCTTGAGAATTATGGTCATTAAGACAATGACTTGAGCTACCTATCAATAAAAATGCTTTGTTAATGGCAGAAAGATGTTTTCTTATAAATTTTTTTTAAAGATTTTATTTATTTATTTGACAGACAGAGATCACAAGTAGGCAGAGAGGCAGGCAGAGAGAAAGGGGGAAGCAGGCTCCCCACGGAGCAGAGACCCCGATGCAGGGCTCGATCCCAGGACCCTGGGACTATGACCTGAGCCAAAGGCAGAGGCTTTAACCCACTGAGTCACGCAGGCACCCCTTCTCATAAATTTTTTAAAAGATTTTTATTTTATTCATTAGAGAGAGAGAGCGCAAGCAGGGGGAGAGCTGGGAGTCTGTTGTGGGGCTTCATCCCAGGACCTGCAGGAGCTGAAGGCAGATGCTTAACCATCTGAGCCATCCAGGTACCCCCCTTTCTTTCACAAATTTAATAGAATAACACATTTCAAATATTTGAGAAATGGTGATTTATATATATTTTAGGGACTCTATTTTTCTCCCCATCCCACCGTAGCTGAGACCTAGTAAAAGATCTTTAAGGTAGGCTCAAACTAATTTACACTGCCTTAATATTAATTAGTTCAAATCAGCAGGGTTTTATTAATATAACAGCATAAAAAATAGTCAGGATAAAGGTATTTATACTCCACTGTATGGCAGAGATGGGTGCATGTGTGAGTAGGACTATGTGTTTGAGAATGTGTGTGTTTCTTGCCTTGATGTAGCACAGAGCATCAATGGCACCAAGGGGGGCCTCAGAGAACTTCGCTTCCCTTCCCTATTTCCATCAATTGCAATATCTTTTATATGCATGATAGATGCTTCCTAATCTTCTGAGAAAAGCTATGCAAATGCAGCTTCAAGATTCATCTCGCCTCTTTCTCTGACTAGATAGTCAATCCTAAGATTCCTAAATATCATGTAAATAAAAATTCTGTAACTGGCCTCCCAGGGAGGTCAAGGGGCTCAGGGTACTTTCCGTGCAGAGTGCCCTTGCATCTCTTACCTTCTCCTCGGCACCAGCTAAAATTCAATATCCCACAGACACATTTTTGCACAGGTATGCATCCCACTTCAAAACCATAGCTATTTAAGAAATCAAATTAAATCTGACTCGACCTCTATCTTGCCAGGATGATAGGAAATGCCATGTGTCACTATTAATTTTTTTTGAGGAAGAATAGGTCTCATCATTTCTAGAATCCCATGAAAACTCAAGAAACTTATATAGGCCTCAGAAATGAAAAAGACCACTGCAGTTTATAATGTTCTTCATGGATTTCATTCATTCATTCATTCATTCATTCATTCATTCATTTGTTCACTCATTCATTCAACAAATACGGAGAACTTACTAATGGACATGCATTGTTCCAGGCACTAGGGATACCTCAATGAACCAGACATCAACATCCAAGCTCATTTGGACCTTTGCAGGCAGGCAGCTTTGTGGCTTCAATGCTAAGTGTGACACTTGTAGGTTGCTGAAGTTTAGTGATTGTACCCCAAGTCCATCTTGTCTAAGTCTGCTCCTAAACCCTTCCCCAAAGGGGCCTTGCTGCTTCCAAATATCACTGACACTCTCCCTCTTGTTCTCTCTGCCCAATTTGATTCTCTTCCTTCTCCCCACTCACTACCAAACTCATTCTCCACATCTACTTTCCTCCAGTATGTTTCTCTTCAGAGAACTAAAGCCCAGAAAGCAGGTTATCATCAAGCAACTTTGGCTTTTTATGGTCTAACACACACCTGCTCTCTGGTGAGCTGGCACAAAGGTCTGACTGAGAAGAAAGAGCCCTGGGGAAAGGTTACAGAAGAATGAAACATAAGTTTATAGGACAAGAAAAGACTTGAGGAAAGTGTGCTGGGGTCCTGGAGAGCCTTTGCTTTCCTCAAGCCAGTTCACCTTTGGCTTCCCAGGAATTTTTGTTATAAGCTCAGACTGACCTGTTATGAAATTGAATTTAAGTTGATTTTTTACAATAGGTCAAAGGACTCAAGGTCATATCTCATGAACTTTATCTCGGTTCTAACATTTGTATGATTTTAGATCTTATTTCTCAATCTGCTCCAAAATAAAAATAGATGAGCCAGAAATATTCTAAGTTTTCAAGAATATATTTTTCCTATTTAAGCATCCCTATATCCTTCATTCTTTGCGAATTTTCTATAACCTGGACATTTATACATTTGGTATAATTACCTATGGATCAAAACAATTGAATGTAAGAATATAACATTTATAGTTACTCCCGCCGAAGAGAAAGCATATCTATTTCATTTATATCTCAGGCAGGAAAAGAACATTCAGTCGGTGAGCTAAAGAAAAATCAAACAAATCATAGGGAATTTTAAGAATGCATGATACTCAAGGCATTCTGTGATAGTTTAGCTCTTTTAGAATCAAAAGCTAAACTTTGGGGTTTTGAAGTCAGCTCTTATTTGAGAGTCTAGACATTAAGGAGCTGATGTGAGAAGGAATATAATTTGGCCTTGGAATGGAATATAAATCTCAGTGTGGATAAATGAGGGGTACAAACTCTGTAATTTGCCCAATTTTCCAGATCATCTTCACAGCTAATTTTATAGCACATAGCATTTAACTTTGAGTTTGGACAGCTTTGGCCTTTCTGTACTTGAGGATGACTATACATTACTCGAATCTTAAACCATATATACTCTTTTTTCCATTTCTCCTTCTTCCTGTTTCTAGTTCAGGGAAAAAGAAACAAAAACAAAAACAGGGATGGGGGAGAGGCCCCTCTCTGGTAAACAATATATTTTTTCCCTTTATTCAGTCCCTGCTATCCCCAACCCACACAGTTTCTTGTCTTGCTACCTGTATGTGCCCCATACAATCTCCTTCCCTACAATCCTTGGTAGGAATCCAGTTTTCAGTTCAAGTCCTAGACATTGCAAGAGTTATATACGAAAACAGAAATGCTTTCAATGCATGTTGGCGAAGAACTTTGGTAAGCTTAAAGATTTATTACCCTCAAAGGCAAATGTTTAAGAGGTCTCTTTTCAAATAGAGTTTCTATGGAAATCTTATATTTGCTTTGGAATTATTTGTATATTAATCATGAGCAACCCGCTGGATATGTGCATTAGAAGAAAATCCACAACTCCATCTCTGCCGTGGTGGCAGTAGGAAAAGGTGGGGTGGAATCACTGATTTGGTCTTCCAAAAATATCGGAGTAAGTATTCCAAATCAGTGGTGGTAATCTTACTACCAGGGAAGGATTTTCAAGACTCAGTTTTTGTTGGAATTGGTTCTGCAGAATGTTTCTTATGTTTTAGTGATACTGCTTGAAATGTATTATATTTCTAAACAATTTAATATTTACCGCACCTTATTATGTGCCAAGATTGCTTCCTCAAATCCTTTGTAGAAAGGAAGAAAGAAGGCAGCAGGGGATGAGAAGGGAGAAAGAGAGGAATAAATGTGATTGAGTGTATATGGTAGGATAAACTTCTCTAGTTGCTTTCATCAGGCACCAACACAGGGATCTATATCATTGAGAGTTAGATTTACGATACTACTTATAGTTTTGGAAACTTATTTTGGATCTGAGAGCCTAAAGTATCACAGAAGAGCCTGAAATACTAATTTACATGCATAAGCACATTAATCAGCCTCAATGTCAAAATGACCTAGAGTGGGTAGATAGAATGAAGCTGAAATGGATCAGGCTTTCCTTTTCAAATTATTCTTAATAATTAAAAAATCCATTTATCAAAACAAACAAAAAAATCCCAATTCCTTACAAAAATTTAAATGCAGGCCATAAGCTTTTTACATCTAAAATATAAAGAAAAATTTTCCTCTTCTTATTAAAAACGAATAAAACTATGTTTGGAGTTCTTTCTATATTCCAAAGATCATGTTGAGGTCTGTAGTACTCTTCCCATCACTGTTAATCCAGAGATACAGTTTCCTTCACTTTACCAGAAGTCTAAGTATCTAAGGTCTTATGAGTGTTACGTGGTAGTTCAGGATTCCAGCCTTGGGTCATCTAAGTCCAAAGTGCATGCTCTTACTTTATCTTACAGCTTTGATATGAATACAGATTGGAGCCAGAAATGAAAGGCTAATGTTTGAAAGAGAAAACATCTAGAGCCTGTGTCAATAAGATTAAACTAATCACAGATCAAGTGCAGGCAAAGGGAGCATTTAGGAGCTGAGCACCTCACTAAGCCCACACAAGACCACTGAAATCAAATAGTGAAGTGAAGGCAGCGAGAGAGTCACTTGAGGTGATGGGAACGTGTATATCTGACAGCTAAACCAGTAAATAATATAAGGAGGTTAAAATCAAATTATTGAAGAAACATTTATTGAGTGTATCCCATGTGTGGGGGAGAGACACACATACCAAGAACAGAGACAATTCTTTTTTTTTTTTTTTTAAAGATTTCATTCATTTCTTTGACAGAGAGAAATCACAAGAGAGGCAGGCAGAGAGGAAGGGAAGCAGGCCCTCCGCTGAGCAGAGAGCCAGATGTGGGACTCGATCCCAGGATCATGACTTGAGCTGAAGGCAGCGGCTCAACCCACTGAGCCACCCAGGTGCCCAACAGAGACAATTCTTATGGGGAAAAGCAAAGAGTAGGTCAGTTAGGACTCCTTTAGTTCAAGTGATGAAATACTTGACCCAAACCAGTTCAAGCAACAAGATGATATTGAGATCTTAACACAGAACATTGAGGCATTCAAGGAGCCATCTGATTTCAGGCATGGCTTGATTTGGGGTTCATGCTATGTCACCAGATGTGCCCCCCTCCACTCAGCACTCCGCAATTTCAAGCTTAACATTTGTCATAGTCTTATAGGTGAAAGATTGAGAGAAATGAAATAACCTCATAGAAGGACAAAAGTCCTAGAATTGAATCTTATTGGCTCTGATTTACCTTGCTTGGGTGTATTCATCCATGAAGCAATTGCTATGGCTCAGGGGATAAGGCGCACCTGCTGGCTTTGCGTAAAGCAGGTGCTCTAGCTCTGGAGCCTGCAGGTGATAGAATGAACAAGGGAGGCAAGGCAGTAAAGAGGAGACAAACTAAAACAGTGACCTTAACATCACAAGAAGAAGGGAATGGACCTTAGGTGACCAAAGTAAAAGGTTGCCACCTGTATGCCAAGAAGAATTTCAATAAACTGAGTCACTTAATAGAATTACAAGGGAGTGAAATCAGAGAGTGGGAAATTTCTAACTTGGTTAAACATGACATTTATGTTGAGTCTTGAGGATAAATGGAAATGGGTCAGGCAAACTGAAGGGGAAAGGGAAAGTTACAACAATGGAAAAGATGGGATAGTTTTGGGGAATAGTAAGAAGTAACTTCCTGGAGAATTGGATGTTGAGATTGTGAGAGACAGAGGGAAGGAGGTGGTCAGGGTGAATAAGCAGGCTTATGGTCACGTCATGGGAAAGATCATAACTTTGGACTTTATTTACTGAGTGATTCACTGACGTTTTTCGAACAGTGCCCTAAGACAAGAGTTGACAAAGTTTTTCAGTAGAGAAACAGTTGGTAAATATGAGGTTTTAAAGGCCATATGGTCTCTACTGATCACTCTGCCCCTGGAGTGTGAAAGCAGCCACTAACAACACATCAATGAACGATCATGGCTATAGTCCAATAAAACTCTATTTTGTGGCACTGAAATTTGAATTTCGTAAAATTTTTACAACTCAAAAAACACAATTCTTAATTTTTTTCAACCATTGAAAAAGTGTAAAAAACACTCTCAGCTTAAGGATGGTGAAAAAAAAGTTGTTTTTTTTTTAATTTTTCAAGATTTCTTATTTATTTATTTGACAGAGAGAGATCACAAGTAGGCAGAGAGGCAGGCAGAGAGAGTGAGAGGGAAGCAGGCTCCCTGCCGAGCAGAGAGCCCGAGGCGGGACTCGATCCCAGGACCCTGAGATCATGACCTGAGCTGAAGGCAGCGGCTTAAACCACTGAGCCACCCAGGCGCCCTTGTTTTTTTTTTTTTTTTTAATTAAAGGAAGAGGTAGGCCAGGTTTGGCCCGTGTACCTGGTCATAATTTGCTGACCCCTGTTTGAATTATGCTTTTGGATTGCCTAGAACAAATACAAAAGGAGAAATAGAATAAAAAGAGAAAGCAAGAAGAGATCTTAGGGGATCATAGCAATGATACAGGTTGAAGTTGCTTCATTGTAGATGAGAAATCAAAAGTCTCAATTAAGAAAGAACAACCATGAGCCAGGTGTTACAGAATTGGATCCATCAGAGAATTAATATGGAGTGAATAGAAAGAGGGCACGATTGAGTTGTGTAATTCAGGTGGCAAGGAGGGAATTAATGTAATCCTCGGAGGTAGACTGTATTTCCAGAGACTTGAGATGTGCAGCAGGAAGTCTAGGTCAGTTTTGTGGTGGAAATACAGGAGATGCTAGGACTTCAGGGTGGGGAGAGGTTGTGGACAGCTCCAGAGATGCCTAGGGTCAGTGGTTGAGATTAATACCCAAGGAATGAATGCGGTTAAGGTATGAGATGGCTTTCAACTTCTCTTTGGTGGATTGGAAAAGAATCTCAAAGGTGACCATTACAGACTAAATATCAAAACTCTTCTCTCCTCTGGGTTTTATAAGCCCTTGTGTTCTTTAAAGATTCTAAGAGAAGAGGTATATTTTGGAAACAGACTGAGCTGGACTTTCCATTATGTAGGTGGCTAGATCTTAAGACAGATTAAATTTCAGGGATGTGATTATTTTCCAAACTGTCTTGCATTGTGGGCAAATTCACACCAATGACCAATGAGAAATTTGAATTTTTGCTACAAGTATTTTTTTAATTTAATTTAATTTTATATTTTGTGTGTGTGTTCCAAAATTCATTGCTTATGCACCTCACCCAGTGCTCCATGCAACATGTGCCCTCCATAATACCCACCACCAGGCTCACCCAACCCCCCACCCCCCGCCCCTCCAAAACCCTCAGTTTGTTTCTCAGAGTGCTACAAGTATTTCAATGGAGAGTTTGCACTGCATGTTGGTCTATTGATTCTAGTGAGTTGGGAAATACAATGGAGCAAGCAGATTTCATCCTTAATCAAGTCAGAAATTCCAACTATATAACAGCAAAGAGCTATTCCTACTGTCTTGAAAATTCAGTCACTGCATATAAAGTGAGAAAATGAAGATTACCTGATATAAAGATGTCCCATCCTAGAGAAAGCAATTCTAAGCATGGGTCCTTCACCCTTTGAATTGAAACAAATCCACCCTATGTGAAGGACACTCTGTAACTGAAGCATTTATATATGAAGCCCAGCAGAGTGCTCCAAATGCAGAGTTTCTCTGTAAGATAATTTATCAAATAGAAGGGAATTTACAGACATAATGCAAGAGAACACTTGCTGTAGTACATTTGGAACTTTTATCCAATTTGTAGTATTCATTATATTAAAGTTAAATTCAATAGGCTTTATATGAATAAATTCTGCCTGAGATTTTTTTTCCAAAGGCCTATTCAATAAAGTATTGCTAATAGCCTCTTAATCATCCAACTAAGGCTCAGATATCATACTGGGGAAGGTAAAATGGTTTGCTCAAGGCCACTCTATTCATGTAAGCGCTGGAAAGCAAATGGAAATCTTAAGATTCCTGACTTTGCTCTCATCTCTACCATTACTATTGTCTCTCTTTGTTTTCGCTTCCACAATTTATGCTAATGCATGCACTTTTATCATTTTGAGTAATTTCTGATGAAGAGGAGAGATAAAATTATTCTGCTTGTTATATTGGTTTCCCTTGTACTTGGCATTTTTCATTCCTTCATTCTTTTATTTGAAAATACTTAATGAGTATCTATTCAGTAACAGACATGGACTAGATGTTTGATAAACAAAGATAAATAATAAAAAAGCAAACCCAAATCTTAGTCTAAAACAGTAGCCAAGCATGATCATTGTTAGCTTTGGCCAGAACTTGCTTGAAAGCAAAATCAGGCCCCCAACTTCACCCAACAATTTGTGTTTTAACAACCCCTCCAAGTGATTCTGATCTACACACAGGCCAGTGGTCTAAGGAACATAAGACAAACAAAGAGAGTTACAAAACATTTCAATAAAGTAAATAAAAGGTATGTATGAATTTCTCTTGGAGCAGAGAGAAAGAAGCTTCTGATCTCTTCTATATTTAGTGTAGAAAATACATGCTCCATCTAAAATCCATGTATATCCTTGGCATCCTCCCTTGCATGAAACATTTCAGTGTTCCCTATTGTTTTCAGGATAAAGTCCAAGATTCCTAGCATGCCATTTAAGAGGCTCTAGGATTTGGTCCATCTTCTTTCCAGTCTCATCTCTTGCTACTCCATCACTGTACAACTTGTAGTAGAAAAACATGCCATATTATTTTCATCTCCCTTGTGCCCCGAACGTCCTTCTCTCATGCTTCCCTCCAACACTGGACAACATTAGGACTCCCTAAGTAGAAATTCCCTAAGGCAAGTCTTTCCTAACTTCCCTACAGCTATCCCAGCTCCAGCTGTATGTAACTCTATCACTGGGTAGAGTTACCACATTGTATTGTTTCTTAGTTTTTCTGTCCATCTCTGTTATATAACTGTTAGTTCCTACAAACAAGAATTTAGTATTCTAGTTTAGTATTCATTTTTGTGTTGTAAATGCTGATGCATTTTATGTTCTTAATGCCTGGCACCAAATGGAAGTGCCAAAAAGTATTTCAAGAGTGCATTTTAAGAAAGAATTGGTTTTTTTAAATTAATTAATTTATTTTTTCAGCGTAACAGTATTCATTGTTTTTGCACAACACCCAGTGCTCCATGCAACACATGCCCTCCCTATCTCCCACCACCTGGTTCCCCCATCCTCCCACCCCCACCCCTTCAAAACCCCCAGGTTGTTTCTCAGAGTCCATAGTCTCTCATGGAAAGTAATTATTTTTTAAAGATTACTTGTTTATTTATTTGATAGAGAGAGATCACAAGCAGGCAGAGAGGCAGGCAGAGAGAGAGAGGGGAAGCAGGCTCCCCACTGAGCAGAGAGCCCAACGCAGGGCCCGATCCCAGGACCCCAAGATCACAACCTGAGCCAAAGGCAGAGGCTTAACCCACTGAGCCACCCCGGTGCCCCAGGAATATATTTTTTTTATAACAAGTTTCTGTATTATATGGTGAACCTTTCACATAAGTTTATTCTTGTTTTTTAGCTCTGGAATTATTAGGGCAGTACATGGGTTGGAAAATTCCTATGGTTTCAAATTTTTGGAATCATAAGTGTTGTTGGAACATTAATGGAAAACCTTTAAAATAAGAATGTTAAATATTCTCATTGATAGAAATGATGAGAATGGTTATAACTTCCTTTGGAAATTTTTCTGTGGATATCTGATAAAATGCTTCCCTCTCACTTGTCAGATGACAATGCCCAGAAAGAGGATCATTCTTATCTGAAAAGGACACTGTTAATTGACTTCCTCCCAATCTTGTCATGTTATACCAATTTTAGGAATGCACAAGTCAACATTTTGTCATCTTTTCTTAATATTTATCTGAAGATTTAATGGATACCATTATGTGTTAGTGCTAGAGGTAGAAAGCAGAGAGCTACAATATGAATCCCATGTATTGGGAATATATGTGATAGGCATTGGGAATACTATATACATACTACAGATGTCAATGCTACCCATGATCCATGAGGCAGGGACCATAATATCCTTGTTAATAGAAAGATTAAATAATTTGCCTTAGGTCATATGCCTAATAAGTTACAGAGGCCCAGATGTGAGCTAAGGTTGCTCTGATAGGATTATGCTCTAATAACTGTATATTGTCCTTCTTGGCCCCCTTCTAGGTTTCATGCTATTAGTCTGATATGTTTTTTTTTTTTAAGATTTTATTTATTTATTTGGCAGAGAGAGAGAAATCACAAGTAGGCAGAGAGAGAGTGGGGAAGCAGGCTCCCTGCTGAGCAGAGAGCCCGATGTGGGGCTCAATCCCAGGACCCTGAGATCATGACCCGAGCTGAAGGCAGAGGCTTAACCCGCTGAGCCACCCAGGAGCCCCTAGTCTGATATGTTTTAATTCCATTTTTGTAGAGGCCTCTGTCATCATTTACAAAATTCTGGAATGCCTAGCAATTAGATTTCACTTTAGCGTATAAACCTGTAGAGGTAGATGCCATTCATTCCTAAGTTCCTTGTATAAAGAAGCTCCATTACTCTGTCAGGTATTAATGGTGACTTTAAAGAATTATTTAGATGATCAGACACTATAAATTGCTTCAACTCAATTTTCATGCCATTAATTCATTCCACAAACATTGATTAAAGCATGGATGGACAGAATATGTCTAGGACCTGGAGCTACATAAAGAAGGAAATAGTGTTTCTCTTCTTAGACATATGGTATCCAATGGACAAGACAGATAAACAGGTAATTACAACAGAGTGTCTTGGGAACAATAAGCACAAAGAGCTTTAAACACAATAACAGAAGGACACATGAGCTACACTTAGGGCTGGAGGAAGAGTTGCAAATATATTCCTGGAAGAGCAAAACAGTTGATACCTTCCACAGAAGGGCCAGTGGAAGTCATTTTAAGAGAGGAGAAGATTATTTCTGTGTAGATGGAATTGCACAGACAAGAATCTGGAGGCCAAAATTCACATTCATAGTGCATATGAGAAGAGGCAAGGTAGAAGGGTATGCTGGAGACCTTTTCATTTACATAGATTTTAGACCATGTTCTAAGATAAACAGGAAATCACGAAGGGATTTAAGCAGAAGAATGACATATTTGAGTTTTATAAAAGTTTCTTTGGTTGCTACATAGAAAATTAAAGAAATAAAATTAATACTGGGAGCCAAGATATTCATTAAGTAGTTGTGGCCCTAATCCAAGAGTACATGATGGTGACCTAGAGTAGAGGCCTTGGTGTTTAGAGACGTGGGTAGACTGAAAAAATATTTAAGAGTTAGAATTGATGGGCGCCTGGGTGGCTCAGTGGGTTAAAGCCTCTGCCTTCGGCTCAGGTCATGATCCCAGGGTCCTGGGATCAAGCCCTGCATCGGGCTCTCTGCTCCGTGGGGAGCCTGCTTCTTCCTCTCTCTCTGCCTGCCTCTCTGCCTAGTTGTGATTTCTCTCTGTCAAATAAATAAAATATTAAAAAAAAAAAGAGTTAGAATTGATACCACTCGATAGTGGGTTGTCAGTGGATGAGGAACTGGAGGGTGGGATTGGAGATACCCTCCAGGGTTCTGACTTGGACAGCTTGCACAGATGATGAGTCCTGCTTTTGAAAGGTTGAGTCTGTGAAGTTGGTAAAACATCTTATTGTGGATTTGGACTGTGCCAGTCACAAAGACATTTACAGAAGACTTAAAAGTACGGAAGTATTGGGAAGTATCTATAATGTGTCAAATGCTTCCTTTTCTTTTCTTTCTCTCTCTCTCTCCCTCTCTTTCTTTCTCTTTCTTTATCTCTCTCTCTTCCTTCCTCCTTCCCTCCCTCCCTCTCTTTTTTTTTCCCCTTCCTTCCTTCCTTCTTTTTCTTCTTTCTTTTAGCATTTAGCAGGCTCCACATCCAGCATGGAGCCCAACACAGGGCTTGAACTTACAACCCTGAGATCAAGACTTTGGCTGAAATCAAGAGTCAGATGCTTAACCAACTGAGCCACCCAGGCACCCCATGTCAAATGCTTTTTTAAAGCATAAATTATTATCAGAAGTTACCTCTTTTTGAGTTTAGGGTAAACCCGAAGTCCAAAATTTCCTTATAACCCTTAAAAATACTGATGATTTGTACCCACTTAAACTTAGTTTTCTTTTTCTTTCTTCTTTTGTTTTTGTTTTGTTAGAGAGAGAGAGAGAACATGGAGGAGGGGGGAGCCGGGCGGGGGCATGGGGGTGGTGAAGGCAGAGGTAGAGAGGATCCCAAATAGGCTCCATGCTCGATGTGGAACCTGACATAGGGCTTGATTCCATGATCCTGAGATCATGACCTGAGTGAAATCAAGAGTCAGATGCCTAACCAACTAGGCCACCCAGGTGCCCCCCAGTGAAACTAGTTTTGATGGACATGATTCCAACAACTAGAATTGTATAATTAAAAATAGATAACCCCGCATGTCTTCAACAAATCAGCCATCCTGCAGGTACCACTGAACAGGTATTTTTTTAATGTTTCAAAATTCCTGAGTTCAAATTTTAATTTTCATTGGAAATCAGATTACTGAAATTAATTCTAGAATAGGCTACATTTAAGAATTTTTTAGTATTTTCATTAATTGAAACATAATTTATTGAGGAAAGAATGATACATATATATATATTCACAATATTTCTGAAGATAGTATTTTTTTTTGCTTACCCTCATAAAGCCTTGATCTCAATGGGATCCATCTTCTTTATTTTATTAATCTTAATAAAACTAGTGAAGCAATAGCTTTTCACCAGTTAATAGGAAAATGTCACTGAATCATGATTCTTTAGCAAGTTATATTATAACTTACTTTAGTCAACCCTAATATATTAGGCATTTTATTCTGTTATCTCATTGATGATAAATACTGCCTTTAAATGTGGGAGTTGATTCTCCATTTTGTACTCTTTTGAAGACATGAGTGCTGTCCCTTCGATGTGAGGAGCCCTCGCCAGCTCATACGGTTAATCAGCACACCCAGCCACACACCGAGACTCAGCTATTGTCGGAGCTGACCGAGGTTTCTCTGGCCATACAATAGTCGTGCTAGAGAACACATCAGCATGCATCATATCAAATATTGAAACATGAACAGACGTGGATAATCTTACTCATAAATACAATTGATCTGATGAAAATGACTCGATTCAAATCCCCGAACAAAGACTGTGCATATGCTTTGCAAGTCTCAAATAAAATTTCATTCACTCCACAGTTAAAAAAAAAAAACAACACTTGAGGGACTTTTATGTTCACCGGGCAGTGATTTAGATTAAAGCAACCAAAAGTGAAAAGCACAGCGCCTAGAAAATGCCATTGAATTTGAAATCTCTCTGGGTTTGATCGGGAACTTTTAAAGCCCCTTTCAGGGCTATATCAACCTGATACTCAAAAATGCAGCAAAGAAGCAAAGTAATATAATCAGAAAGGGTATTATAAGATCTGTTAACAAAGTAGCTCAGACACAGCAATTGAAGGGAAACAGCTGTGGATGCCAAAACCCTTAATAAATTAACCCTCCTGTTGCTATTTACAAGAACTCTGTCATCATGACTGTTGTGACTGTCATTTGCACCTGGTATGAGAGTCTCTTGGAGTAACTGCATATCATTTACACGCAGTAAAGAGCCATTGCATTGTTTAGAAACATTATTTCTAAATGCCGACTGTTTTGAATTTTAAAAAAGACAATGCTTGGGTATGTATTGAAATAAACACATTACATTGAAATATATTAGCTAGAAGAGATGCATAATCTTATTTCTTTTAAGTTCTTATATTTTCTGACTGGTGATTAATTATGATTAATTAATTATGATTAATTAATCATAGTCATTGTCATACCTAACTGTGATTTAGGATGTCACTCAAAGGTAGCCTCTGCTCTGAATGAATGCTATCAATCATATATATATATATATATATATGTATATATATATATATATATAAAACATTATATGCCTATAAAGTTTCTTTTCTTTTTCTGCCTTTCTCCATGATGGACTTAGTTTACTCAGAAAAAGTAAGATTCTTCTGTTCTTTTTCAGAGGATTTCATTAGCAAGTTAGTTATCTGATCAATCAGTTACAAAGGCCATGGGGCACCTGGGTGGCTCAGTCGGTTAAGCGTCTGCCTTCTGCTCAGGTCATGATCCCAGGATTCTGGGATCCTGTCTCATGGCAGTTTTCCTGCTTAGCGGGGAACCTATTTCTCTGTCCTCCTCTGCCCCTCCCCCTGCTCATGTTCTTTCTCTCTCTCTCTCTCTGTTTCTCTCACAAATAAAGTCTTTTAAAAAAAAAAGTTACACAGCCCTTTGGACAACATGGAACCTTTCAACTCAACCTCAGATAATTATAAGGAATAGACACTGATTGCACGTATACTTTTGCACCTGATTATCCCAAGTTTCTGGAGCAGAAAGAAGATGATAAAGAAGGATGCTGGGAGAAAAAAAAGATGATGAGAGCGAGGGAGGCAGGCAAGTACCTAACATCACCAATAGTACCTTCCATGTTCATGGTTCACTTAGATACTCTGTCTTTTTGGCTGGCCTCACAAGGACATTTATTGCTTTCTAATTATCCTTCAACTCAGGCCCTGCTGGGCAGCCTCAGAGCCGCACCCACAAGGCCTCCTCACTTCGCATCACACTCCTTTAGTCTACAAATAAAAAACACAGCCCATTGGGAGGCTTCTGACTTCGGAATGAGATTTCTGCTCTTGGCAACAAGCCCTCTAGGGACCTTCTGCCTCTGGAAGCTTAATCCCATAAAGATCTCATGCTACATCGTTGAAACATAAATTTCTCTCTAACTTGAAATCCTTCTGGATAATACTTTCCACTCAGGAGAGCAGCATGTGCATACGTTGTAGATAAGGCCATTTGCATCGGTAAAAGTGGCCAAGATATGCATGCCAAGGAAAGCCAGATAAATGGTTTTCAGGGACTGGCTTTATATTCTCTTTTCTAGAGTTTTTATTTACCCTGACAAATGTCTGTGGTTACTGGGGAGTGTATGATTGCTTCCCGGGAGACTGGAGCACTACCCTGCTCCTAATTTTGAACCTGACGCACCCAAAGCTCAACCAATCCTGAGGGAGGAAGACCCTCACAGAAGGAGAATCCACCTCCCAGGATTCTCCAGAACTCACGAGCACATACTAACTGGCCCCATGCAAACTATTTATCATAACATGTTCTCAGGTTAGGAATCTCTAACCTTTTGGGGTGCCTGGGTGGCTCAGTGGGTTGAGCCTCTGCCTTCACCTCAGGTCATGATCTTGGGATCCTGGGTCCGAGTCCTGCATCGGGCTCTCTGCTCAGCAGTGAGCCTGCTTCCTCCTCTCTCTCTGCCTACTTGTGATCTCTGTCTGTCAAATAAATAAATAAAATATTAAAAAAAAATAAAAGAATCTCTAACCTTTCTATCCCAGGTAAACGAGGATGGCCAGTCACGCTCTTTGTATCCTTCCTCCTCAGTCTGCTCCATCTTTCCTCTCTTCCCTCCCTGACAGCTTTTAGGTACTGGAAATCCACCACAGCTGAGTTTTCCTGTAGCTACTAGACTTTTCACAGAGCCAACACCTGTCACCTTTGTCTCCTAATGAGCCTGGTTCCCTTGGGCAGTGATCTGTTCGTTTCTTCTTTTCCCAGTGGACCAAACAGCCCTGCCCAGCCTTGACTGCCTGGTTCTTCCTTGAGGCACAAATGGCACAAAATACCCTCCCCAAAGAAGAAATAAGTGAAGACAGGCATAAAGCTTACTTTCCCGTAACATGGCAACCGCCAACGGCTGCTTTTGAAGCTGCTTGTTAGTGTGAACATTATTTTGCATAAAGTTATGTGTTAACTGGGCTAGAAACTTCCAGCTCCCTGTAAGTCTTGCTCTCTTACAAGTTATTTTCCTCCTTAGAAACCGTTATGACCCAAAAGAGATTTGCAGATATCACGTGAATGGTAGGAAATACCTGCCAACGCCCTTCCAAATGGTTGACAGTGTCCTTGCATCCTCAGCCTAAATTACGTCAAGTTGTTTCTTATTCCTTTGACTACTAAATTATAGAGAATAAAGCTGTACTCAATATTCTTTTCCTCCAATTCAAGATAATAGCTTACTCCCCATATCGTTCAATCAGGTATATGCATCACAGTGACAACTGAAAATTATGGTGGGAAATTGTTTGGTAATTACCCACCTGCTCTCACGCCCAACAAAGAAAAAATTACTGGGCTTAATAATTTGTAATCCACTCAATTTACTTATACAGTTTTATTTCCAGCTACTTGCTAATCCTTTATACAATTTAACCAGGTGCTCTCACCAATCTAGAAAGAAACGCTCAATCATTTCCTGATCTCTACCTATGCTGTTGCTGCCATCAGACTGTTGTCTTTGCTGGTACCCACACCTCAGCTCAGGTAATTATTGCTACTCTGACTACTGTAACTACTACTAACCCTACTCCTGCTAATACTGCTGCCACTAGTGAAATTGGGACTACACCAACAACTACTATTTCTGCTCATTGATCAACATCATCAATAAGTGCCTTTGATGATTTTGACCCTATACTGAGCACTTTGCAGTAATTGTCTCATATGAATCTTCACCATAACTCAACAAGTGACGATTAGTTCTGTTTCATGGATGAGGAAAATTGAGTCATGAGATATTGAACTGTGTTCAAACTCACCAAGAAAATTGGCCTTAAAAATTGATTCGATCCCAGGTCTTCTTGGCTTTGAAACATACATGCTCGTAAACAATGAATCACGGAACACTACATCAAAAACTAATGATGTATTGTATGGTGACTAACACAATAAAAAAAAAGAAAAGTACATGCTTATACTTAGAGAGTATAATGTTAAGTGAAGTAAGTCAGTCAGAGAAAGACAAAATACCGTACGATTTCACTCCTGTGCAGTATTTAAGAAACAAAATAAATGAACAAAGAAAAAAAAAAAAGAACACAGGCTCTTAACTATGAGAACAAACTAATGGTTACCATGGTGAGGGGCAATGGATGAAATAGAAAAAGGGGATTGAGAGTATACATCTCATGATGAGCAATGAGTAGTGTGTAGAATTGTTGAATCATTTGATTGTACACATGAAACTAATAGAACATGGTATGTTAACTACATTGGGAATTTAAAAAAATCAAAGCCACCTTAATTTTTATATATTTAGTTGAGTAATTTCAATAAAACTTAACTGGAAAAAAAACCCCAAAACCTCACGTGCTAACTCCCAAATGTTGCTCTGCCCAGGGAGATTTTCCTTTATAATTTCAGTCTACATTGATTCTCTTTCCTCAGTGGCCCTTATTCTCTATATCATTCATATAGGCTGTTGTAATATATCATTTAATATTATAATTTTACCAAGTGTCATGCACATATATTTTTACTCACTGAAATAGTAAGAGGTATGTTTGTTTCCTTGCTTTGGGGCCAATGATAAGTACATAATCGAAGCTTAATAAATATCTCTTCCATTGACTTAATTACTGGCCCTGTATGCCTACCTTAACAAAATAACCAAATTATTTCTAACATTATTTTTTAATTTAAAATACAGAAGATGCTGTTTCTAATAAATGAAAGGACAATGACCTATTATAATTAATATATACTTTATGGGATTAATGAAAGACTTACAATTATATAGTAAAATCTCAGTATGTTACAAATAATATAAACTTGAAACGTGATAAGAAAATGTTAAGGATAAATGACCCCCTATAATCATCTGCCTGTTGGTCAACTCCCTTGGGATTATCTGCCCCCCCCCCCCCCGCCCCCTTTTTTAAAGTCTCCGGAAGATATTCAATATAACCCTCCCTTTAAATTTGCAAGTCTGATTTTGGAGCCTGCTGTCCCCGCCATTGCCTGGCAGCCCCACTCCTCCTTATTTCTACATGATTAGCTGACGGGCCTTTTCCCTAGAGTACTTTTCTCCTCCGAATACAAGCCCCTCAGGTTGTTTGTCTTCAGATGAACTGGGCGGTTGTCCTTCGCAAATGATTACGTTTTCAGGTCTTCTTTGTACTGCCACCATTTCGGCACTCAGCAGACTCGGTTTAATATTTACTGAGTAAGGCATTTTACTACTTAACCTCTGACAGAAAGGGAGACAGGTAAGTAAAAATAACAAGCTGTGATGAGAGAAGTCGTGTTATTTTACTTACTCGTCATTATGGAAACAGTCATTATATGCTTTTTAAAAAATGATACTTGAAAAGAATACAGTGGTTCCAAAATAGAATAACACAACTGTAAGACTCAAATAAGTCAATCTTTGCTACATACCTAGAGAACAAACTTTTCTGTAAGCAGTGATGAGTTCATGTGTGGTGATGAGTTCGTGGGTCTTGAGCAGGAGTGCCCGGGGTTTAAATCCTGGGTCTGTTACTTAGTAGTTAGGTGAGCCTGGACAGCTTACCGCCTCACTTTTTCCTTGTTGATGGAATTACGGATAATCGTTAACACTTACTTTTAAGATGGTTGTGACAATTAAATAGGCATAAAGTGTTCTGATGGTGCCTGTCAGTGAGTGCTCGGAAAAAGGTAGCCATTCTTCAACCATGCTGACTTGACAGGATGAGGGTGTGTTTTAGTGTTCCAGATAACGTGGTGGCAGGAGGGGGCTCCAAGTAGAAGACAGCCCATGGCCCTGGTCTTCTGAGTTGGTAGGCGATTGTGCGTGTCTTCCAGAGGGGGCACTGGAATGTGGGTTCTGCTCAGGCACATCAGGAGAAAACGGAAAGGGAAGGAGAAACTTGAGCTGAGGCTCAGTCTTCTCTCATTTACCTTTTTTTTTTTTTTTTAGATTTTTTAATTTATTTATTTGACAGATAGAGATCACAAGTAGGGAGAGAGGCAGGCAGAGAGAGAGAGAGAGAGGAGGAAGCAGGCTCCCTGCCAAGCAGAGAGCCCGATGCGGGGCTCGATCCCAGGACCCTGGGATCATGACCTGAGCTGAAGGCCTCTCTTCAACCCACTGAGCCACCCAGGCGCCCCTCTCATTTACCTTTTGATACTTGTGTGCTTCCTTGTTTCCAGGTCCGAAAAATAAAAATAAGGAGAGGACACTGGATGAACTATTACTTTTCTGTTTTTCAGTGAGATGAATATGCCTTTCTAGCATGCTTTTAAAACTGTGCCTTTTTTATTTCATTTTATTTTATTTTGGACATTTTCCCCAGGCTTTTGTTTTTTAAGAGCTGTTTTGTCCTCAGGCCTTTGCCATAGTATTTTGTCTTCTTGGGTTCCTTCTGAGAATGTAGGTTAATAGCAATCATCTTCTCTTCTTTTAAAAAAAAAAAAGTCTTTTTTTTTTTCAGCATATGTGCTACTGAAGCAAGCACAGAATTCATTCTTCTTAAACTTTAAAATTGCTAACATTAAAAAAAATTCTTCTTCTTCCTTAAACAGTTCAGTAAAATGAACTGGAAAGCTTCGTATAGAATGAAAATTTCTTGCAGAAGGACAAACAAGCTTATCATGTAGCTAGAGGTGGTTATAGTTATCATTAAAATTCAATTTATTTTCTTTCTCTGGAGTGAAAAGCACAAGGTCATACAATGACATTAATTCTTAAGTGATTCTTAACACATAAAAGCATTTTTGGTAAAGTATCTTGCATTCACTGCCTCTACTTAATGGCAATGTGAAACTTGACAGCTAGAAATGAGCTGTATAAACTAGCATTTTGGTTGTCTAAAAATATTAAGAATTTTGGAGATGTCATTTCGGTGCTCAGGTTCTTTGCTCATGCTGAAGAGTGAAAACTTCCCTACGTGCTTCACTGGTAAGTGTGAGTGGCATTATTTTTAGGACTTGAAAATAATTACATAGTGTGTTAAGCCCAGACTCCTGCATATGGAAACGGCCCCATTCAGTGGGAGAGTCAGCTTTGTCAAAAGCTTATCTGATATCCCAATTGAGGCTAGAGAAAGGAAAAGATGCTTTCCTTTGTAATGAGTTCATTTGGGACTTTTTTTTAGGTTAAAGATCATATTCATACCTGTTTAATGCCCTTATGTAAAATATAATACAGTTTTGGAAATATAGGTTTTAAAGTCAAACAATATTAATTTCAGTTCAATGTTTTAGTTCTTAAGCTTTTCAATATGTCCTGGTTTCAGTTCCCACACTTGTAAAATTAAGTTGATAATACACAGTTGAACTGTAAGTACTAAAGGAGAAATTTGTGAAACACAGTATTATTTTTGAAGCATATTAGGCCAGAAAATATTTGTGACTTTACTCCATTCTTCCTAAAGCATAATTCTGAGCTTATTTCCTTCCTCAAGAAATTCTGACCACTCATCGATTATCAAATGTCTGTATTTCATTTTAAAGTTGGTGACAGAAAGGGATGGGAAGAACCCAAGACCCTGAACAGCCCATTATATCCTTCCACAAGTCACCCTTGTCCTAGAGGTCACTCAGAAGACAAAGCTGTTCTCATGTTCGCCCCTTACTGAGGCTTTGGCCCTAAACCACAGTGCAGTTCCAAGGGGTGACCTCACCTCAGCCATGTGGGAAACTGCTCTTCATAGTCCAGGGGCATAGGAAACGCCTCCTTGGCTTCTTTTCTCCTAACACTTAGGTGAATCTTGCCTTCCATTTGGCACGCATCAAACAGTAGAGAAAGTCCTGAATAAGGATTGTAGTCTGCTAAAAGGGGATACTTCTTCCCCATTCCTAAAAAAAGTATTACTAGCAGAACCCTTCTGCCTCTCTACACCCTCTAACTCCCTCTTCCCCAAGGAGGTTTGGGACAAAGGACTGAGCTGGCACAGGTCAATCAACTTTGACTATTTCCTCTTCCTTTTGGGGACCAGCTGCCTACAGGAAGAATACACTCCCTTCTGTCCCTCCACGCTGCAGGTTTTGCAGGGGCAGGGCCCAGTGGAAGTTCAGTGGTGGCACAGCATTTCCTGTGATTAAGTCTGTCTAAATCTGAGGGTCAATATAAGGAAGTACCTTGTTGCCACGCACGTAGCCATATTTCCCAATATCATCTTTAATATTAAAGACCCCACCTCACCATTTGCCACTTGAACTCCTTCTGGGTTCAGAGCCTGTAGTAATGAATCAGATACTTCCTGTGGTTGCCTCACGTCCTTTCAGTTTACCTTTCACTCTAGCTATGCCCATACCGCAGTTGCCAGCTTTCTGTAATGTATTCTGATAGCAGTTCACCTTAGCCGGATTTCTCTCTCACTTTCTGCCCCAGGGCTTCTCAAACTCCACAGATTGGATGCCTATGAAAGCCTCCCTAGCATTCAAATATGCGTGGCACATGTGTATGCTTGTGTGTAAAACCCAGAGGTATGAGGGAGTCAACACTTCTTGACCAATGCAAGGACAGGAGTTCTCCAGTGCACATTTCCAAGGTGATGCTACATGAATCTGTAGAAGTTCCCATTGAAGTCAACACCAATTTGCTCAGTCATAAATGGCTTCCTCTCTGTTGTGGTTTCAGTTCCCATCCTTCACTACCATTTCCTGGAATCACTTCCCAGAAATGAATTATCTGCCTGCAGGCCCATGTTTCAGGCTCCTCTGTCAGGAAGCCACCTAAGCTAGGAGAAGTTGGAAAGCAGAGAGCTATTCATGCCTTTTCTCCCCCACAATATATCAGATAACCAGGGAGCTTGAGAAACAGGATTTAGTGGAATTTGAGGATCATAATAATATGGAAAATGTGAATTTTTTTGAGGATTTCTCTCTCACTTTGGCTGATCACTGAACCTTGATTGTTCTAGCCATGAAATTAGAACAAAGGCAGTTCTAATAGTGGTCAAGCCAGACTTCAAGAAACACACTCAAGTCTTGGGCTGCTTTGGTTTCACCTTGAAGTATGCAGGTACAGATTTTCCTAGGTTTGTGTAGCCTGAGAGTTTTGATAAAGAACTTTTGGATAACAGAGGCCAAAGAAACATTTTCTATTTAACTATGTGATTAAAAAATCAGATAAACCAGAGCTTTAAACAGTAACTAAATTTTCTCTGGGCCATAAGAGTTCTATTGTGAGCTTTAAGTCATTTATGCCAGACTTGGGTAGAGAGGAGAAAGGTGCTGTCCTAGATTCTGTGCCACTGTCCTGTGCTTTCAATTACATTTAGGACCCACAAAGACAGAGGCAGATTTATCCTGAAGCTAATTAAGTATTTGCTTCAGGATCCTCCTTTGTAAATGAAAGGTCCCCCACTAATGGGTCCATGATTAAAGGAGCGAGACGGATATAAAGCGAAGGTCAAGCAAAGCTTTATTCCAAGCCAAGCATCAAGAATCAAACCAACCAGGCAGGGCCATCTCTTACAAAGAAGTGACCTCTCTCTGCCTTAGAGACTAGCTTTTAAGGGCAAAGGCCATGTGGTTGGGCCTGGCCATGCACAGGTGGCCAATCAGATTGTAACACACAAAGAAAGCTGCACAGTCATGCTAGATCACACATAAGTGACCAATTGAATTACAATTTACCCTATAGTATTCATTTGAAATAGCCTATCACCTTGGTCAGAATTGGCACCCAAAAGGTGCCCAAAGGGCGGGGCCCATACTCCTTGGTAGCTAGGGAGACGGTATGCACCCCCACTGACTGGATACCTCCACCTGGCCTGACCCACCCTTGTATTTGGGCTTTGTTACCTGGGACTGGTTTCCGGGACTTGTTTTTAAAGTAAGTCCTCTGGGGGGAAGGGGAACAGGGACAGTTTAAGTTTTACTGCATAAACAACAAAATGACTGTTTAATCCAAGATGGAATCGTTCTGGCTAAATAGGCTCTTACACAAAGACATGATATGCTCACATGATTATATTTTCAAGGATTCTGAGAATTAAGATTTTTTTTCCTACCAGTGCTTTAAGAAATGTTTCTCTCAACAGGTGGTTACAGGCTGTTTTGGAATCTGGGCTTAGGGTAACTGATTTGGAGATCCATTGGAATTGGACTTAGTGAGATATACTCACTGGTTAACCATCACTTTCAGAGAAGTTATTGTTCAATAACTTCTAAAATTCAATAACTTCTCGAATAAGCTTCTGGGAATTCTTCAGTGCTTATTGTCCCAACTCACTGAGCAATGCTAGACAAAGGTACAGACCCAAAGTTCATATCATTATATGGACAGAAACATGTGAGTGGTAGAAGAGAAAATCTGACATGTGAACCATTCCATCACCTATAAACACAGAAAATTATGTATGATTATTCCTTTCTCATCAACACCTCATCAAAATGTAAGTTGCCATTCATCATAAATACATCTCATAAAGTAGGATATATATTCATAAACATACTAAGCAATATTTTTCTTTTATTGATGGTGTTCAGGTAGAAAATATTATAACAGAATTCATCTTTGTAGACCACCACTATGTAGCTATATGATGAATAGTAAATACATCTGTCTGTGTGAAGTAAAAAATTTGATGGGTCCTGACACTTAATAGTAATTTTTAAAAATTGATCAACCTAAAGAAAAGGCTGAATTATCTTCCTATATTTCTATATTTTCTATAAAAAGATCCTGTATGAAGAGGTGATCAAAGAGTATACAGATAGAAATGTAAGAGAAAATTATTGCCAAAATGTTTCAAGCAATTAATTAAATATATATATATATATATACATATATATAGACATATATATATTTTAATTTGGTGATATTTGTCAGATTTTAAAGTTTATAATTCACTATTTTTTCCTTATTCCAAATAACTAGGTATTTTTCTTACCTAGTTTTGTATTCAAAATTTCATGTTCTTTTTCTTAAAAATGGACCCAGAAGATGATATTAAACTTTAAATCTGACAAACCTAACTTTGGCCCCCAGGTTGGTGGGCCAATTCCTAGTATTCAAGCCATTTGCTTATAGATGGCGGTGCCAAGTTCATTTTGGACTTGATGATTCTTTTTTCTGACTATGCCTTAGATTTTGGAGATACGAAGTGTTAATTTACTCAGGGAGGGGTATTCTAGGTCCATATTAAATGAATAAGTAAAAGGGAACAGCGGGTTCTCTCAGAAAGAGATGTGTCATCTTGTGTTAAAGTGTTGCGGAAACTGGACTGGATCCTGGCGGAAAAGCCAAGCGGCACTTGGAGACTTTGGAGGATCGGAGGTTTATTTAACACCAGTGGGCTCATACGAGGTTGTTCTCCACAGGTCTGAGCCCTGAGCACAAGCAGGGAGGGGGATTTATACCCGTCTACTTCCACATACTTGGCACTTTCGGCACACGTGCATGGGAAATGGGGTAGGAAAGAAGGATCTGGAAGGGCTTTGAGACAGGGACTGGAATTTCCTCGCTGGTTTGGTCAGCCATCTTAAGAGTACAGTTTTTGCTTATCAAAAGTACAGAACTCAATAAAATAACCAAACCAACAAGGAGGCTTGTGCCTGGAATGCTTTGTTTCTAGGAATTAAGTTTTTTTTTTTTTTTTAAGATTTTATTTATTTATTTGACAGACAGAGATCAAAAGTAGGCAGAGAGTCAGGTGGGGGCGTGGGGGGTGGGGGGAAGCAGTCTCCCCGCTTAGCAGAGAGCCCAATGCGGGGCTCAATCCCAGAACCCTGGGATCATGACCTGAGCCAAAGGCAGAGGCTTTAACCCACTGAGCCACCCAGGCACCCCAGGAATTAAGTTTTATTTGAGAAATCTAGGAGAAACCAGAGCAGTTTGAAATATAACCTTCAGTCTTAGTATCAGAAGAAGAGCAGCAGGGTAAGAACAAAGAATTAAGCTAGAGGGAGAATTCCTTCTTCCTTAGGAGGAAGTTGAAATTTTCGTGGGAGACTACCGTGATAGAAATGGAAAAGTGAGTTCACAAAGGCTAGGAGACAGGAAGATAAAAAGCACAGGAGGTAGTTCTGCCAACTGTTCTTGAAATGTGTTTTAGAAATGGGGCTGATATTTTACTCTCTGTTTGACTGAACACTGTGCTGGGCTCTTAAAGAATCTAGCAGAGAAAGAGAGACAAGGTCTCAGCTTCCTGGAATAAATTTTCCCAGAGGCATAGAGGTTCAGGAAAAGACAACATAGAAAGAAACTTTGTCAAAGCCACAACTAACATCCATAGGAAGAGTTATCTGGAAAGTACTCCTTAAAGCATGTGCCAGCTATTCAAAGTCCTTAAAATAAATTGGGCTGGTCTGCAAAGGGAAGACCAGAGTAGTATCATAAAATATTCAAAGCATTACAGAGGATCAAAGTGAAATGAAGCTCTTACTGCATGTGGGGAAGCAACAGCTATTGTCTGTATCCTGGGGGGGGGGGGGTCCCTAATTAAGAAATTTATGTAACTGAGATTCCAAGAGAAGGTGCAACGAAGTTATTCAAGGAGAGCTGAGCTGGCAAATAATAGATGAAGTTCAGGCCTCGGACAGATGTTGGTCTGATGGGAGAATTCCTCCCGAGTGAGAATATCCAATTCATAGACATGGACGTGGCCAAGATTTATTTGAAAAATAGTTGCTCTGGCAAGTCCAGAGCTCACTCATTTCCTATTTCTTATTATGAAAAATTGTTAGACAAATAAATGTCTGTCCAAAAAGCAAAGTAAAAGTGAAAGAAAACAAGACCTTGAGATTCTGTAAATGGCACTAATTTTATACTGGTTAGAGAAGGAAAGGATCCATTTAAAAAGCAGAAAAATTTTCATAACCTTATGAAAAGAATTGAGAGATGGTGGAGGCAGAAAGAGATATAATAATAAGAGAAATGCTATTCATGTCCAGCACATGAAAAATGTGAGAAATTTCCATGTCTTTGGAGCACAGAGCCTGGATATTAGCCTAGCCTAGACCTCCAGAGGTACATAGTAAAGAAGCCTCAAAAGAAGCTTCAGTGTTTGAATCTATCAAGGATGACTTTTCTGCTGAGACAAATGTGGAAATAAAGGGGAAATCTTCCCAGGAGTCAGGTTTCTTTGACTTAAGCTATTCCACAGCAAAAGGCATTTCAAAGGCTGCCGTAGCATGATAGAAAATACTGCAGTACAACATACAGTGGAGTCTATGTGAATCGGTATAGCTTATACTCATTTTAGTATTAGAGGGCCAGACATTTTCAATAAGAAAATGGAAATTAAGAAGTACCAAATGTGCCGAAAAGATATCTCAGTGTAATACCTGATAACTAGGGTTACTACCACAAAAACCTCTAAACTTTGTGAAAGACAGTGATGTCAAAAATGTCACTCTCTGAGAGAGAAAACCATATGCCTAGGTGGATCTTCCTGTCAGTTATGGGTATATAGTGCCAGAATTAATTTCTTGATGAGAGATTTCTTCCCACTATGTGTAAGGACCCTAGGTATAGCCCCTGGACAGCTGACCACAGACTGAGGAGTACCCATGTGACACTGAAATTCACAAGTGGTTCTCCACCTCTCCTTTCCTCATGAATGTTTGTGTTTCGCTATGATCTTTGAAAACATTAAACACTGGGTTTGGGGAATGGCATCAAACCTGCATGTTGGCTTATTTCATAAATTTTGGGGATCAAGAAGTGCTGGATCATTTGCTGTCCTATTAACTTTTTGGATGCCTCTTCTGAGGTCCTGAAGGAGCTTTGTCATTTTTAGTAGGAGAATGCATTAGCTTGGGCTGCTTAAACAATCACCATGAAAGCTTACTGACTAAGACTGAGCAGAAAAAGAAGTTAGGAAGGATGATTTCTGGATTTAATTTATTTGAATTTTAATTCATAGGGACAAGTACATTAAATTTAATTTTAACTCCTTTAGGGCTCCTAGGTGGCTCAGTCAGTTAAGTGTCTGCCTTCGGCTACCGTCACAATCCTGGAGACGCAGGACTAAGTCCCTCATAGGGTTCCCCGCTCAGTCGGGAGTCTGCTTCTCACTCTGACCCTCCTGCTTCTCATGTTCTCTCTCTCAAATAAATAAGTAAAATCGTTAAACAAAACAGAACAAAAAATTTAACTCCTTTGGACTTTAACTTATGGATTTTGTATTTAATTTCTTTGAAAGTTTATCCCATAAGGGCAAGACAATTTGATTTCTGAATTTATGTCTTTAGACTAAAACTTGCAGTGGGATTAAATTTTGAAACTTACTCTTTCCCCAGGAAATTCATAATAGGCAAGATTTATATTGAAACTCTGGTCAACTTTATGTTGTTAGTAATTTTGTTTTATGCTGTCTCTTTATCTCCCTGTAGAACCTTGATTAGTTGATTAAAAAGCAGAGTTAAACAAAATTTGGAACATGCTATGGAGTAGAGAATGGCCTTAGAGTTACTGAATTAATATACAGTTTTGACAAATTTCAGAGCATCAAAGGGCCAAGTATACACTGGCCATTTGAGAATTTATAATAAAATATTTAAAGTAAGCTCCTAAATTTAAGGGACTCCAAAGTTTAGATTAATTTCTTTTTTTTTTAATTTATTTATTTGTCAGAGAGAGAGAGAGGAAGCGAGCACAGGCAGACAGAGAGGCAGGCAGAGGGATAAGCAGGCTACCTGCCAAGGAAGGAGCCTGATGTGGGACTCGATCCCAGTACGCTGGGATCATGACCTGAGCCAAAGGCAGCTGCTTAACCAACTGAGCCACCCAGGCGTCCCTTTAGATTAATTTCTTAATGTGAATTTCAGATTTTGTAAACCTGAATCTTCTTAATCTATAAGGTAATCCAGAAGAAGTGATATTAACATTAAACCATAGCCTGAAACTTTAATCATCAAAACAATCTGGAATGAGTAATGGTATATAAGAAGTAGCACAAACAAATGAATAATACGCATATCTGACTAAAAAAAAAAACTTGATCTTGGTTTTTGTTAGTGACATAAATGTTGATGCAGATGGTCCCCAAGTTTGCATTATTCCAATTAAAAGTGTTCCATAGTATATTTCTTAAGAATCAAACTCATGTTTTGTTAAAGCTCATGATTTTAATAAAGAAAGTTTGCAGTTAGCAATAAGGACAACATGGAAAAGAACTGTTTCATATAATAACATGTTTGGAAAACTGAAAAACAAATTGCAGTAAGGAATTTTTATCAGTGTCAATAAAGCAAATAAAAAAATCTTGGGAAGTGCTGTAAGAATTTTTAGCACATTTACTGGATGGTTGAAAAACAATCAAGCATTTTCAGATATATATACTATTTATTTATTTATTTTTAAAGATTTTTATTTATTTATTTGACAGGGAGAGAGAGATCACAAGTAGGCAGAGAGGCAGGCAGAGAAAGAGAGAGGGGTAAATAGACTCCTCACTAAGCAGAGAGCCCAATGTGGGGCTTGATCCCAGGACCTTGAGATCATGACCTGAGCAAAAGGCAGAGGCTTAACCCACTGAGCCACCAAGGCACCCCCAGATATATATACTATTTAATAGAACTTAAAGAAAAGAATAATATCAAAATGAACATAAAATTGTAATCTAGATAATACTTTTCAGATAACTGAAATATCAAGGTGTCAAAAATTTAAATTATTAATAAAGCACCTATTGTTTCACATTAAAATGTTTTAATAATTTACTTAAAAGCTGAAGTTTATGGTTTAAAATACATTTTAGTACTTTTTTTGATCTTGTAGACCAGAAAGAAGAATAGCCAAAATAAAATCTTATTTTATTACTTGAGAAAAAGTTTCAATGAGAAATATTATGTGAAAAACTCATTGAGCTTTACAAAGATGATGCTAGAAGAATGCTATAGGAGAAAGTTGAGTGTTCCAGACAAAATTATAGAAAAATTTCCACATATTTTAGTATAGTACTATATTTATTAGTCATTCACTGAACTATCCCTGGGTGATATAAATCACTTTAAATATTTTCTCAGTATACATTTATTTACTCTCATATATCAAATGACTTCTGAAGAGAATTAATATGTCAGAACATCTTAGAGTAACATAATAAAAACTGGAAGAATATTTGGACTTTAATAGGCAGTGTATGACATGAGCTGAAACCAGAGTCCCACGCTTAACCAACTGAGCTACCAGGTGCCCATAGAGATTTCGTTTTAATAAATAAGGATCTAACCAGAGAGTCAATAGAGTCTTTAGCTGTATAAGAAAAAATACGTCTCAGTTACAAAAGCTGATGGCAATAAACAAATGATGAGGATGACTGAAATACAAAATTAAGGGAAATTGTGAATGTGAAGCACATGACATTGTAGCAATGTAAAAAATTATATCATTTAAATAGAAGTGTCATCTCAATAGCTATATGAAAACGTGATTGTTGTTTTGATAACTGAAGAAAAAGATTTCCACTTTATTGAATCTTGAAAATTGTCTAAAATATTTTGTAAAGCTTTGTTCACTGAAGTGGGGAAAAAATGAAATTAAGTCTATTAAATAAATATTTCAAGAAATAATCTTGTGAGTCAGTCAATAATAGAAATATTGAATATATAAAAATTCAGAAGAATTTAGATAATAAAGGGAATATATTATTATATTAGTTCATATGTAAATTTACATATAATTTTATATATTACTATACAGATTGCTTAACATTTTTTCATAGTATTAAACATGTTTAATTTTTTTAAAGTTTAGTATTATTTAATGAAAAGGCATAATCTGAGAGAGTAGCACCATGAACAAAATAGTAGACATTAAGAGATATTCTCTACTTATTAAATTACATATCACCAGTGACTATAAGTTTAAGTGGGATATCAAAGAGATAATGGGGTTTGTATTATGACTTTGATAAGTGTGTTACTTAGCTGTTTAAAATTTGTCAAACAAAAGATTATATCAAAAATTCATAAAATCAACAACTTATAAAAATCAACAAATGATTTAGAAATTATTAGAATTATTTGATCAGGGACACCTGGGTCACTCAGTCAGTTAAGTGTCTGCCTTTGGCTCAGGTCATGATCTCAGGGTCCTGGGACTGAATCCTGCATCAAGCTCTTTGCTCAGTGGGGAGCCTGCTTCTCCTTCTCCTTCTGTCTGCCTCTCTGCCTCCTTGTGATCTCTCTGTCAAATAAATAAAGTCTTAAAAAAAAAAGAATAATTTGATCAATGATTTGCATTATAGGTTATTCTTATTTAGTATTGTATAACATATTGTGTATTTAGATAATAAGGAACTTGATTTTAAATACTGATCTGTATTTTAATTTATATTAGTATAGAGAGTATTAAATACCTTCAATATGACCCTTGAATAAAAGGGATATTTACTCTATCTCTTCCTAACAAGTTCATAATTTGCATAGAGAAAAAGAAGACTCACATCTTTGCACAGTCCATCTCTCAGGAAACAAAAAGAGCAAGAGGATGTGCTCCATGCCTAGTGTCTTCAAGACCTGGGTAGTTCCTCTCAGGACTTTTTAGGAAGGAGGAAGCTATGGTCCCACTCATCTGCTGTCAGGCATGTGGGGGAGAATCACTCAGAAGGTACTAAAGCAAGAGCTCCAAAGTGATAGCAGAGAGAGGGCACCTGGCCTTAATCGCAGCAGGTAGAATCCCATGCACAATCTGTCTATAGAAGAGAGAGACTCCCACAAAAGAGAGTGCTGACAGATGAGCTTTGAGCTCAGTTCCAAAATCTAACAAAACATCCTTGAAGCTGGCTATATTCATTAACTACTGTTGCTATAACAAATTGCTACCAACTTAGGCTTAAACCGTCAACCATTTCTTAGTTCACAGTTCTGTAGGTCAGAAGTCAGAGTAGACCTACCTATCTGGGTTCTCTGCTCAGGGTCTCACAGGTCAAAATTAAGGTGTGGCCTAGGCTGGGCTCTTATATGGAGGCTCTGGAGAAGACTGTGCTCCCAGTCTCATTCAGATCATTGGCAGAGTTCAGGTCCTTGCAGTAGTAGGACTGCACTCTCCTGTCCTTTTATATGGACTCCTTCATCTTTAAAGCCAGGAACAGCACAGCAAATCCTTCTTGTCCTTCAAATATCTCTGACTTCCCCTTCTACTACCAGCTAGGGAAAAAAAAAATCTTAAAAAAAAAAAAGCTCATTGATTAAATTAGACCCACCTACACAATCTCTGTGATCAACTGATTAGTAACCTTAAGTACCTTAAGTACATTAAGGCATAATCCCTTGTGCCATATAATCTAACATAATCGTGGTCATGGTATCTCATCATATACACAAACCTGGAAATCAGGGTGGGATATCAGAGGGCACCATCACTGAGTTCTGACAATCCTTGCCAACAATACTTTTCCTTTGAGAGCACAAGAGAGGAATGGGGCAGGAGTCCAGAGTGCAGTGTCTGGTATAACATAGCAGTGGTATAACATATAGCAACCTGTGCCCAATTGCAGGGTAGGGGGTAAGGGAGGCATGATTTCTTCATAAGATCAGTTCTGTGTATGATATTAGTCCTGGCTTCTGAGTCTGGTTCTCAGTTTTCCTGGAGACTGTGTTAAGTACTCAATATCCTCTAGAAAACTTATTTTCTGATCAAATTATTCAATGTTTGTGTTGCTTTCAATTTAAAGTCTACACTAACCTAATGGTTGATCATATTTTCTTCTTTTCAGCTTCCAAAGCTTTGCTCAATTATTTTTTTTTTCTTGCCTAGAAGGCACCTACTGGAGATGCCACTTTCCCATAAGGTCTTCTCTCATTTCCTGAAAAACTATGTTTACACCTTTACCTTGGCCCCAGAAACTTTTTTCTTTTTCCTTTTTAAATGTTATTTGGTACTTATCACAATTTACCTTTTTAGTTATGTGTTATGTGTTGTATAAACCTTAGAATCCATTGGATAGCTTGAAAAATCTTTAAGGATATGGTAGTGTGTTGAATGGTACCCACCACACCCCAACAAAAGATAAGTTCATGTTGTAATCCTGGAATCTGTGAATGTGACCTTATTTAGAAAAAGACACTTTTTAGTGTAATTAAGTGTTTTGAGATAAGATTATTTCCAGAATTAGGTTTTCCCTACCTAGATCCAATAACAAATACCCTGATAAGGGAAAAGCAGTAAGAAATTTGAAATAGAGATGTACCAAGACACAGAGGAGAAGGCATGTGAGGATGGAACCAGAAATTGAGGTATGCAACCCCAAGCCAAGGAATGCCTAGAGCTTCTAGAAGCTGGTCTTAGAGGCAAGGAGGGATTCTATCCTAGAGCCTTCAGAAGTACAGCTCAGCAGCCTACACTTTGATTTCAGGCTTTTAGCCTCTGGAACTGTGAGAGAGTAGTTTCCCACTCTTTTAAGCAACTCAGTTTGGGGTCATTTGTTATGGCAGCCCTGGGAAGTCATTACAGATGTCATTACAGAATCTTCAATGGCAATCTTTCTATAACTGGCTGTGATCAATTAACTGTACATATCACTGCACATGGACCAGCCAATAGCAATTTTTCTAGACATATGGTTTTCATTACCACATCTGAGTTACCTATGTACTGTGATGGACAACTGTGGTTTTGCCTTCCTATCATCAAGTCTTCATTCTTCTAGTAATATCCCCTACTTTTATTCTGGGGATCTACCTTTCCCTTTTAGTGGAACTGCTCAAGTTTCTTGGCTTTCTCTGGCTAGCTGGAGGACAAAAGACCCAAACTTGGCCTATCAAATGCTCTTTCCTTGGAGTTCGAATCTTAAGAAGTTTGAGAAAAGACTAAATAAGAGTGTAATTCATTTTTTTTTAAAGGAGTACCCCCAGAGAAAGTTTTTACTAATTACTGTTATTGAGATCAACTAAGCTTCCTAATACCTCTCCTTTGCAAAGCCTGGTCCTTCAACTTATTGTGGAATGCTACGAACTATCTCAAATGTGTCTAAGAACATTTTTGTGCTTAGATTTATAGAGTTTTCTCTTTGCAACATTACTATCTGAGACAGCTACTTGTTGATAAGAACATGCCTAAGACTCATCCTAGACTGGAATCAGAATCTGGATCAGACTCTTTTGAGGATGAATTTCATAATCCACAGGCAATTCTTTTTTCTGTTATTCCTTTCTCTTAAAAATGTCTATTATTGGGCGCCTGGGTGGCTCAGTGGGTTAAGCTGCTGCCTTCGGCTCAGGTCTTGATCTCAGGGTCCTGGGATCGAGTCCCGCATCGGGCTCTCTGCTCAGCAGGGAGCCTGCTTCCCTCTCTCTCTCTCTCTCTGCCTGCCTCTCTGCCTACTTGTGATCTCTTTCTGTCAAATAAATAAATAAAATCTTTTTAAAAATGTCTATTATTTGTTGTTTGTATGATACTACACTTATCTTGGACTTGGACAAAAATATTTATAAAGGACAAATGCTAAATTTTACTTTGGATCTATTCCAATCTTTAAATGCTAATGCAAATATTGAAATTGGCAAAAACTGTAGCCTCAACAAGTATTTGAGGGCCCTATATATTTGTATGAAAAGAATATAGCCCTACAATCATTAGTAAATCCCAAAGACAAACTAAGGTTGTCCTTCGGTGATTCTCAGATTCTACTTTTTTTTCTAAGCAGACTTCAGGCTAGAAAATGGGACAAGGAATACTTAGGCTCTAAATCTCAAGTCCTATGATCCCAGTTCCTAATCCTAACCTGAACCCAAAATTTCTAGTGGGATATACTTATAGAAGTTATTTTGAAAAATATCTCAGGTGAAAAAGGTAATGTTTAATGTTTATAAAAAACACAAGGCATCTGTGTTCACCAGGTCTGTGTCTGCTGAAGTAGATAATAAAATCTTATCAATTCAGGAGAACTCAGTCACTTCCACTGTGAAATGTAGTCACCTTGAGGTTACTTAGTTAATTCAGATTTTGTTTCTCATCCCCTCTCTTTCTCCTGTCCTCTGTAGAGGTACAGTTGAGTTCCTAACCAATGCCAATATTGGCAAATGGGAACATCTGACCCAACTACCCTCTTCTGTTGTCCCTGGCCTTTACTGGGGGTAATTCATTGAGTCTGGGAATGGCAACTGGGTCTTTGTTGTTTCACTGACAAAGGTACTACTGCTGCAATAGCCTGTGGTGATTATGAATGTAAATAATGCTTCCTTTCCCCCACTATTAGGCTTCTTATAGTCCACTGGCCTCAGCATTTCCTCTCTTCTCCTTGGGGCTAGGGGAATCTATGTCACTGCTCTCAGACCCAGGATCTGGGACACCCCCCTTTAGTCATTCTGCTTTATTGCTCAGGGACCTTGTTGAAAACTTGCAGGAGTACCTTGTGAAAACTTGCAGTCTTTGATATTCTGGAAGACTCTCAAATAAGTTTGGGCTTCTATCACAGTTTTCATTGTGCTACTATACACCACCCCCCAATTCCAGCAATGTGGAATCCTTGAGCACCCTTCAGGGATCCACAATCTAAAGTCTAACCATTTACTTAATGACTTTCCCTTATTACCCATTAGTCTCACTCTTCTATCTTTTTGACATAGAAAAATATTCTTACAATATCATATATCCCTCCTCATCCTCTGATTTATCCATAAACACTGTGCTTGAGAACTCCAAGGATCTCAGTCTTTGGAAATCATCAAAATTTTTTATTACTCAAAAACAGCCTAGCTTCGATAAGAGAAACACTTGCTTTCAAGACTATAGCTTATACCACAGACTTTTTAAAAAACCTAATTTGAACCTTGAAGATGAGCAATGCCTTCTTCTTGGTTATATTCTCACTGGCCCTGAGGGGCCATAAGCAAAAATTCTTCATAAGCAAAGCTTTTGTAGCTGCCTGGATGGTGGAAGAATAATTGGTATGAGCAATTATGAGGGGAAAAAAAACCACTCAAGTTAGTTTGTCGCAGAGTGTTAACTGCAATACTTCATACAAGGAATCAGTAAAAAGGAAATATTATTAAAGGCTTCTTTTATATTTCTTTTTCTACTATCTTGAAAATGGTAGTGACAGCCAAGCCCTAGTGAAACACCTACCTATGTCACAGGTGGCCAAAATCCAACATGAGCCAGCTTATGTATAACAGAGAGAGAGTGAGACTTACTCTAAAGGCACTGAGCTATCTCAAGTCATTCAAGGACCAGAATGGGATTGTTGGTTTAGAAGCAACTGAAACAAGGCATGTTTATACCATGAGGACCACTCAGAAACAGCCCTCCCACCTCACTACGGTCAATAATTAAATTCAAGAGTTTTGAAAGCTTACTGTAAAGCATAATTCATCAAGTCTCATCATTTCCTGATTATTTGGCCATTATTGGTTTTAATATTACCTATTTAATATTTTATTATTATCTCTGTTCTTGAAATTATATACATTAATTGGATCTCTGTGTTGGAAATACTATATAATGGTGTGCTGCTAGGAATTCACATTCAGTGACATCCCAATAATAGTCTGAAATCAGCTGTAGTAGGAGAATTTACACCATGGTAATTGGCAAATGTTATAGTCAATCCTTTAAAAAAACATTTTTTTTTTTTTTTTTAATGAGAACAGGTTGTTAAACATCTTCCAGCATACCAATATTTGGGAGTCTTTCTACTTCCCATGTCTTTCCTCTTATCATTTTATGCCTCTGCTTCATTATTCTTTTCTCTCTGCTGGTCAGTTATCTCTGTGCTTTTATACATGTGGGAAGAAACATAGAAACAGAAGATTTCACCATTTAAAAACAAGTCACTTAAAGATAGTATGTTGCAATAGCTCCTGTGAGGATGCAGGAGATGGACTGAGATCAGAACAAGTTCCCAGAACAGGGATGCTAAGTACATAATCTCAAAATCACCCACTGTATTACCATGGTCACATCCCTTGTTCAGAACTTTCTCTTGAAAGGGTGTCCCATACATACAGCTGCTCAGGGTATCTCCAGGAAGATACATACAGCTGCTCCCATACAGCTGCCCAGGGTATCTCCAGGAAGTCCATTTCTTGGTGTTCTAGTTGTCTTCTCCTCAATCTAGCTTCTTGTCGCTGTCCTCAATGCAAGCCGAAGAGTCATTTTTACCAGACTCAAATGGCTAAATTGGTTTCTTCCTCTGAAAGTGGAAATTTGATATAAATTTAAGTGCAGAAGTGGCCTTTCAAGCTTCCCATAGAAGGCCAATAAAACAGAAAGATTCTTTTTGAAAACAAGTTAAACTCTCATTGACCCCAGGAAGTTCAGAGGACCTATTTTCTCAAACTCTCATAACTCTACTTAATTTGTTGAAAATGTATTCTATAAAATATGAAGGGTATTTTTCAAAATTATTTCAAAGACTATCAACTCTCTTGAGCTTTCTTCCCAGCCAAGATGATTAAAAAATGCTTACTGGACAGAATGATGCAATGAAAGTCCCTCTAAAAAAGTGATGTATTATTCCAATTACATGACAAACTTATATAAAATCTTTGCCTGACATAGAAAAAGCCGCCACTGTGGGGATTCATTGTGGGATTTTGCCATATGAGGATGAAGTTCCAGAGGTTCCATTGTTCTTCTTTTCAAAATTTTAAAAATCAGCTGATTCTCTTAGAAATCCATTTGTGACCAATGACACACAGTATCTATTTTCTTCTGGTTGACTTTTGGACCAAAATTATTTATCCACAATAGTTTTTTTTTTTTTTAACTTATCTGTAAGTGAAATACATGCTAACCCAGTTTTTAAAAGTTTATACTCAAATGTTAAAGGTTTTTTTGATTTATCTTTTGATTCCAACAATTCTATATATGGACTTTCAAATCAAAAGAACCATGAACAAATTGAGAGTAAAGCATGTTTTGTGAAGCAATGCCGAAAATGTACTTTTAATTTCCAAAATTAAAAGTCTTACCATTCTCATTAACATAGTCTTGGATCATGTCTAATATCTACTTAACCAGCTATCAGATATTTAATAGCTAAGTCAGAGCTCTTTCCACTACTCCCTTTCCAATACCTCTGCACAGTTAATTTATTTATAAGACTAGAGTCCTGGATTTGGGGGACACTGAGGCCAAATCCAGGAGACAGACTCTAATGTGTATTACTGAATCAATAGCACTTACTGCAGTTCTAGACCTACAGTAAGTGGCTAATAATCTTGATTGAAAAAGTACATGAATGAAGGTCAGATACCCTTATTGAGATCACTCTGGACTTTAATGACAATGTATTTGTAATCTTTAAGAATTATAATTATATAGCTTCCATGGTAGTTCAAACTAATGGATTTTCCTCATAGGAACAAAAGAAAAACAGAAAGATGGACTACCTGGATGGGGTGTGTCATATCATAATGGGTGGTTCTTTAAATGCTTTCCATAAAAACTGGTAGAACTAGAAGCTTAATTAATGTTGCAATAATTTCTCTTGCAATAATTTCCTTTTCCTTTTGTGATAATATTGCCTGCATAGAGCTGTTCACCTCCTGTAGCATCACAGTAGAGTAAGAAGCATCAGATCTGGTTGCTCCACTTTGCGTGATGGGAAGATTCATCAGTTGCTAGCAACATCAGTCCCATCTACTTATTATAAAGTTCCCCATCAACTGCTACCTAATGGTTTTAGCAACCACTGATCATCTTTGACCTACTTCCTATTTCACTAAGGACCGCAAAATATTGACTTTCTTAGTTTTCTTATATCTTTGAATTATCTGTTCTACTATAAAGAATTTTTCTATATCCGCTATTTGTTACCTTGAAATAGAGTTTGTATAGGAAAGGCAAGATAGTGTTTAATGTATTTCCTTTACTTAACAGTTTTCAAAACAATAGGGTAGTGCTCTAGCAAACAAATGAGGTTGCCTTTTTTTCTTTAGTATCATGAAAAATTCAGGGATTTTTACATATTTGATCTGTTTTATGACTGTGCGGTCAGTATTCTTTTTGCTGCTAAGTTTTTCCATTTTACTCCAGTGAGACCTTAAGAAGCTGGCTCCTAAGACCTTTTGACTAGACCCTAGTAGTCTTGGCTCACTTATGTGCTTTTAATCCAGCAAGATATTCCAGGTGCCACCTGGCAAAAGAATCCAACCACATGCTGACCAAGGGCTTTACTGGACCTGAATAGGGTCTAGAACATACTCCAAGAGAGGGAGTAACACAATCTAGAGGTGCTGTGAGGTGGGGTGAATTTGAACAAGAGGACTGGGATAGGGGTCAAACAGGAAGAGGCTAGCAAAATAATTCTCCCTTTACTTCCCTGGCTATGGTCTGTTCTGGGACGTAGTAGTTCATATGGCCCCTCTGAAGATCTCTCTGAAGCCAAGTTGCTTCTGTTAGAAAATTTTGGCCGTCTTGGAAACTTACCACTTTAATTGATTACTCTTCCTTTCTTACTTTGCTTCCCTCTTTCCCTCATTCTTGCTTTCACGGAATTGAACTTCCTAATAAAGTATTGGTACCTTGGCTCTATTGCTACGGGTTTGTTCCCATTTTCATTCTACATTTCTGGAATTTTTCTTCAGCGATGTAAAATGAGAGGACTTTAGAGAGACAGTAGATAAACTCTGTAATGAGTTTGTCATTCTGAACAACATGACTGATGTCACAATTTTACAAACTATGAGTACCACACTGGGCAAGTATATGCATTTGGAACCAAGGCAAGAGTAATTTTCTTTTCTTCTTCTTCTTTAAAGATTTGTTTATTTATTTTGAGGAGGAGGAGCAGCGGGAGAGGAAGACCCAGGGAGAGCATCTCTGGCGGACTCCCAGCTGAGTGCGGAGCCTGAAAATGCAGGGCTCCATCTTACAACCCAGGGATCATGATCTGAGCCAAAAGCAAGAGTCTGACATTCAACTGACTGAGCCACCCAGGCATCCTGGCAAGAGTCATTTTCATTCATGCATTTATTCAACATGTATTTATTTGTGACAGATGCTAGAGGCATGGATTCAGAAATAAGGGATATGTTCCCACTCTCAAAGAGATGATTTCCAATGGAAATACATATATTTTCTGAACAAATGCTCTGCTAATGTCTCGGCATACCTTTCCTGCACTTTAATTTTTGTCAAAACTCTTCCTGGAGCCTCTGTCCTTGTTTCTTGGAGCTGCAGAACCCGAAGGCTGACCTTTGAAGCTGGCCACAGAGTCACAATCTCTTTTTCCTTAGCTGTTTTTGTTTTGTTTTGTTTTTTTGTTTTTAACTTCTCTCTCTGCCATGGCTGAGAAATGGCTGTTCATAACAAAGGCTGAGAATGATGCCAAAGGGAAAGTAACATTTTTCTCTTGATCTTTTTTCTCCATTTACTAAGCTATCGCATCCATTTTCTTACACGTTTCTCACAACTCAGGAGGAAAACAGAGCGGGTGTTGTTTCCTCCTCATGCAGAGGAGGAAAATGAGGCCCAGCCAGACTAACCATCTGGCTCAGGGGTCCTAAATACAAAGTCAGGTCAAGAATCCCAGTATCACACCCCAGACCACTTCCCCCCTGCAGTGGAGCTCCAAGTCCCAAGGTAAGGGTGGAAAAACAGTATAGTCATCTCACTGTGCCTTCTGTTCTTAGCACTCCCTATGGACTTAGCTGTGCCCTATATTCAGAGATGACTTGCACAATTTCCAGAACCAAAGGAAGAATGAAAGAACCTGTCTCAGGAGGAAGAATGAGGTGGATCCAGGGATGGAACATCTCCATTTTCTTGCAGATCTTGTTCTGACAGCTTTCTATCCCAGTCTATTAGTCCTTGCTCTTGGGTGCCACTTTCTCTGCTTCCAGCTGTCCAGCTCACCTATTAAGTTGCTGGCATGTGTTGTGGGATCTCTTTACTCCCATTCATTTGGATGCTCCCTGACTTGTATCTCACTCCTGCCTGACCCAGGATAGATGCTTAATAAAAATGCATTAAATTGGTACATGGACAAGGAGGTGTACATCTTTAATCTGAAAGTCTGTCTCAGTCTTATTTCTAAAACTTCAGTTCTGCCATTTCCTTTCTTTTTAACTGTTTTGCTCATTTCTGATCTCATGTCCTGACATGTTGGTATTCCTAGAAGCAGAGTAGGAATTACAGTCTTTTGGGTGAAAGCAAAAGAAACAGGCTCTGTTGTGTTAAGCAAAAAGATGAAAAATGTATACTAACAAAATAAATAAGTGTGTCTAACATGGGACAATGCAAAAATGGAAGGAAAAGTGAAAAAACAACCACAGGAAAGACCAAGGCTCATTAGGAGCAAGTATGAAGGATTCCCGCAGCAGATTTAACGAACAGGATTGTCTGCTTGTCCCTGCATGACTCAGCTCCATGGGTTCTCCTGTCCTAGAATTAGCGGATTCAGGATTCAAAGCCCCTGAGAGTGAGTCTGATTTGTCTAGCTTTTCGTCACACAGTCGGGTCTGAGCTGGGAGACAACTTGACCGCCAGTCCCCCCAAGACCACAGACAATTGGCAAGAATGAATCTCCTCAAAAGAATCCTGAGCCCTAGGATAAAAATAAGGAGAAACATGTCCTGTATCCACGCCTTCCTTTCTACAGTTCATTCCTGTCTCATGGATGACATTCTGTCTCTTCAATACTGTTCACAAAGTGCTTAATTTCTTTTTCACTAATAACCAATAAGGAAGCTATTTGCTTCTTTTCTTCATTTCTTTTGCTAAGGAACTTCATTGTCAGTCACACTGACAGCAACATTTTCAACCTTATTCTTCCCACCCAGAGTAATTAAACCCTTAAATTTTTTGAACAGTTCTATTTTCTCTATTTTATCCAGAACAGATAAACTTTCTATCCTGAGTAAAAAGTTGAGACGACCTTTATTCCCAGCATCTTTACACTTTGTCAATGTCGACACCAGCAGTCATTCATTTTTTATTTCTTTCCTCACTTTTGTGGATGGTAGGTGAATTGATTCTACCTATCACCACCTAGCAAAATAAACTCATACTCTTCATCCTCATAAAGTATTCATTTTTTATTGGGCACTGAGTTACTCTCTGTTATAGAGGCAAAGACATACCAGAGAGACACCCTACCCCGCAGGATATTCCATCCTAAGTGTTTTGAGGGAAGATGAAACATAACAGCTTCCTAAAAAGCCATAAGACAGTGGTTCACAGTGTTGCCGGTATAAAGAAGAGAGAAGTGATTTCCCTTCATGGGGAAGGGAGTATTAGAACTAGGGTCCAGGTAAGGAGACGACTCTCTTCCACTCTTGCTCTCCACGAAGCTGTTCTTCAAATAGGAACAGGAACTAGCGAGTTAACTGCTTCCTGACTCCTTTCTGTCCAACCTTCCAATGACTCCTCACTTGGCTGAGGAAGAAAGCCCCCACCTCTTCCTGTGGCTTACAACGCCTGACATGATCTTGTCTTTTCTCCTACCATCCTTTGTTTTTTTTTAAACATAGAATGTAGTATTTGTTTCAACGGTACAGGTCTGTGACTCATCACTCTTACAAAATTCACACTGTGAATTGTGGGGAAGTAATAGTCACTAATATTTGACTTTATGAATAAATAATTCATTCTTACACAATTCACACACACAATAGCACATACCCTCCCCAGTGTCCATCACCCAGCCACCCCATCCCTCCTAACCCTCTCCACTTCAGCAACCCTCGGTTTGTTTCCTGAGATTAAGAGTCTCTTATGATTTCTCTCCCTCTCTGGTTTTGCCTTGTTTCATTTTTTTCCCTCTCTTCCTCTATGATCCTCTGCCTTGTTTCTTAAATTCCACATATCAGTGAGATCATATAATTGTCTTTCTCTGATTGACTTATTTCGCTTAGCATAATACGCTCTAGTTCCATTCATGTCGTTGCAAAGGGCAAGATTTCATTTTTGATGGCTCTGTAGTATTCCATTGCAGGCACATGCATGTGCACACACCCCCCCCCCCCATCTTCTTTATCCATTTGCCTGTCAATGGACATCTGGGCTCTTCTCATAGTTTGGCTGTTGTGGACATTGCTGCTGTAAACACTGAGGTGCAGGTGCCTCTTCGCCTACCATTCTTTTTTTTTTTTTTTTTAAGATTTTATTTATTTATTTGATAGACAGAGACCACAAGCAGGCAGAGAGGCAGGCAGAGAGAGAGGAAGGGAAGCAGGCTCCCTGCTGATCAGAGAGCCTGACGCGGGGCTAGATTCCAGGACCTCGGGATCATGACCTGAGCCGAAAGCAGAGGCTTAACCCACTGAGCCACCCAGGCGCCCCTCGCCTACCATTCTTAACACTCATCTGTCATTTTATAGCCATGCAGAAAAGTCTTTCTAAGTCATGGATACAGCAAAGCATATATGCTGTAGGACACTTATTCTTGCTGGTATTTTCCTGGAGTGCTGTACTTCGGATCTTTACAAGATCTGGGTTTTCTTATCATTAGATCTCACCCCAAATGCCACAGCTTCAGCAAGTCCTCCCATAAACTCAATCCAAGTGACTGTTTCTCCACGTCTCTACAGCCTCACACTCTGCCTAGCTTCTCTCAAATTTCCTGAAATCTTCTTGCTTATTTACTTGTTTACTTTTCAAATTTCTGCTTTCCCCTGATTAGAATTTTATTAAGAATTTTTATTGTATGATGAGCTTTCGTGTGGGAAAGTAATAGTCACTAATATTTGACTTTATGAATAATTTATTAATCTCAGGACTTTATTACATATCACGTTTCCAAATTCGTTTAAGTATCACAGAGATTAATAAAACAAAAATTTATGATTTAGCAAAGTAGATTTCTCCAAATTTTTATATATTGTTTACTTAAAAATACTTTGAAATACTTTATATTCTAGGTTACTGTCAATGTTTTAAATACGTTTAACAATGGGCAAAACACGAGTACAATGATTGCAAAATTGGTGAATACACTTAACCTAAAACCAAGAATAAAAGTATCTTATGTTATTTTTATCCTTATTTTTATTATTTCTTTTCTTGTCTTATTAGGTTTCCATTAAACCCCCTTCATGGGATTCTAATAATCTTACCAGATCTTTAAGAAAATAGAAACATTCCAGACTAAACAGGTTGGGGATATAGGTTATAAAGAGTTTAATTCTTGGTTGAAATAGGGCCCTGGTTGAGCAGTCTAAGGTAATTTCTAGGCTGCTTAACCAATAGTAAATTCCTTTTAATAGTAAAATTCTAATTATTAAAACTTGAGACTTTTAATTTTTTTCTTTATAAAAGTTTTAATATTTTGAGACTTGGTAGCTTTCCAAGAGGTAAGAAACTCTTTAACTTTAATCCTGTCCATTGCTCTGTCATGTTGATGTATTAGTATGTTTGTTAGTACTATTAAAATCTTATATATTTCTTATTAGTATTTTATTATAATTAGTTGGACCATCAAGAATTGTCAGTTCCTAGGAGATGAGGGATTGTGTCTGCATAGTTAGCTTTACTCTTTTGTACAATTGGTTAATTTATCATTTTAGAACACTCTGTTGAACCCTCCTTTGACTTGATTATTGTGTGTGGTCACTGAAGCCGATTAGCTGTGGACACCCTTTGAATCTGATTAACTATATGCATGGATCAGGTCTTCCCTTTCTTGCTACTGAATCTACTTTTTCTGGGATAACTTGGCTTTCTTATGTACTCTGGGCTGATCAAATAAAGTATGTACCTAAACTTTACAGATAGATATTAAAATCTTTTGCACACTAACAATTCCTTATATTTATATATTAACAATTCCTTATATATTCCTATCACTCAAATATTAAGCATATTCTAATATACTCACTTTTCTTGTGTACTTTAATACACTTTGATAATCTTATATAAATTTATCTTTTTTTTTAGGAATTTAACTTTAAGATTTTCTTAGATTCAATCTGTTTAGTTTATTATAATTATCATAATAGTTATCTCTAATCTTGTTTTAATGATCAAAAGGCAAAAATTTGATGCATGATGGTTCCTATAATTTGTCTCCCTTTATTTCAGCACTTTTGCTGACATTTTTGAAAGCAAGCTTGTGTCTAGAAATACCCTTTGGAGTTCAATTTCCTCATCTATAGAATTAGTAGCAACAAATAAACATTTCAGGTCCTTACTGATTTTTCTGCTCTAAAATTTAGAATCACTTACATTTCAGGGAGTCCTCATGCATCCACCTAAGTGAATGTAGGTTAGAGACCAAAATATGGATTTTAGAGGGTTGTAATGAAATTTGGGTCACTAGTAATAGTGACAAAGTTGGAACGGACATCACGAATTTACACTGTATTTTCTACTCAGCATGTCACAGGACTAAGCTGATACACAGCCACACATATGTAATATGAATGTAGACAACTGTATGCGATTAAGTATATACATAAGAAAGAGAAAAGATATATAAAAGCATAAAATTAAGATTTTCAAACATTCAGAGGTGAAGGACTCTGGAAAGGTGGTGGCAAAGTTTTTTAACTTCCGCAAATCTTCTCATATAATAAGGTACAAGAACTAGGATAGCAAAACCTAAACACATAGACAACACCTTCCACCAACCTAAAACTGGATCAACTTTAAACCCTAAAATAGAGCAGGTGAAGACCAACCACCATCACTACCAAGAAGAAACCCATGGTGTCAGCAACAACATGAAAGAGGCACGGGAAAGACAAAGAAGGTTCTGATGGCCCCAGAGCTGAAAAATATCCCAATTGCCAGCAGGTCCTCACTGGTAAACTCCTCAGGAATATTTGAGGCTAGCGGCTGAAACTGTGAGGGAAATGGACAGACCCCCATTCCCAGTGTGAGGTATTGAACCATGGCGCACATGACGTGCTAGGAGATCCAGGCTTCACACTGGGTAGTGATCAGGTGTGATTCCCTACCAGTACCAAATCCAGCAACATGTGAAAAGTACCAGGAGTAGAACTCTGATAGAAAAAAGGAAAGAAAAGGTTCAGAGAATTTGGGGGAGAAGGAACCAGAGTTAGCAGATTTCAAGAAAATATGAATTTTTCTGTTTGAATATATTTTTAAAATTACTGAAGATTTTATATATATATAAATATATAATATTCTATATAATACTATATATTATATATTTTATTTATATATTTATATATATTATTTATTTATTTTTATATATTACTTTTTATATTATATTACATTATATTATATTAATTATATTATATTATATTATATTATATATTATTAATACCTTACAGATCATGATGCCCAGGATGATCTAAACACAAAAAACAGATGAAAACTGTGACCACATTTTTTAAAAAGTGAGATAAAATTATTTAAGCAAACATGAATAGTGACAGACCAACAGAAATCTTAATTCTGAGAATTAAAGAAAAAGCTAATTGGAGGGGTGCCTGGCTGGCTCAGTAGGTTAAGCCTCTGCCTTCAGCTCAGGTCATGATCCTGGAGTCCTGGGATCGAACCCTGCATAGGGCTCTCTGCTCAGCAGGGAGCCTGCTTCTCCCTCTCTCTCTGCCTGCCTCTTGCCTACTTGTGTTCTCTCTCTCTCTCTGTCAAATAAATAAATAAAATATTTTTTTTAAAAAAAAAAGCTAATTGGAGATGAGAGAAAGGAATATGAACATTTAATTTGAGCTCATAGTATATAGAATATGACTAATAAAAAGTCATTTTAGATTTGAAGAATAAAGCAGAAAGAACACAAGAGGGAATCAATGAAGTTAATGAGTGCCTGAAGATAAATGGAAAGGGAACAGGAGAAAATCAAAAAGAAATAAAGCATTAAAAAGTATTTGAGAGACAATGATAGTTATAGGCAAAGAAGAAGCAAAGAAGAGATAAAAGCAGATGCAGAGAACATAAACTAAAACAGTGACTGAGAACGCACAGGGGGAAATATAAGTCAAGAGACAGGGTGATGGTATCAAGGAGGGCACGTGTTGTGATGAGCACTGGGTGTTGTAGGTAACTAATGAATCATTGAACACTGCATCAAAAACCAATGATGTACTGTACAGCGGCTAACTGAACATAAAACAAACAAACAAAAAGAAACAAAAGATGTTGGAAGAGCAACTATATTCCTGCTTATGAAACAGCTAATTCTAGTCTCTTGCTCGGAATACTTTGCCAAATGCGGTCAATAGAAACTAATGCTTGCTACTAACCCTTTGGACCTCTTGCCCTGAAGGCTTCAATTCTAGTAGGTACATCCACTGCCTTCTCTCTCTCTCTCTCTTTTTTTTTTTTTTTTGTGGTGACAATTTTAGTCTATGTTTGCTCCTGCATGCCATGGGTCCCCTTTCATACAGCTTTCTCACTGACAGTTTCCTTACAAAGAAGTTTTTCCATTGACCACAACCCAACACCTAACCCAATGCCACATACTCTTTATCGCAGCCCTCCAATCCTGGTACTCACCTTGCAGTAGCCCAGGGTTACTAGGTTATGCTAGTGATGGGATTACTAACAATCCCATCATCTCAATGGCTTAACCAAAAGGCTTTCCCCCATCCTTCACCCCTTCCCCAGGTCAGTTGGAGGCTCTGCTTCATGCTTTTCGTATTCTAGGACCCAGATTGCCATCTAGATCATTGCCAGCAGTCATGACAAAGGGAAAAAGAAAATTGGGTTAACAATGAACTGTTACAGTTCAAAAGTGACTCATGCCCTATTGATAATTCATTTATAGGAACTAGTAACGTGGCCCTGTCTAAACACAAAGGGGCCAGGAAATATCCTGCAACCGGAAGGAGGATGAAACCGAAGTATTTATCAAACTGCACGAATGACTTTCAGCACAAATGAGAACAGACACAATTTTATACTTCACTCTTATCACCTAACAATACATTTTAAAAGTATTTATTTACTTCTTTGTTTATTGATGCAGTATCTACTCCTAATGTAGGACTCAAACTCATGACCCCAAGATCAAGAGTCACCTGCTCTTCTGACTGAACCAGTTGGGTGCCCCCAACTAACAATTTTTGGAATTCTGTCAGCACATGTCTACATCATTTTTCACAGCCGCATATTAATCCATTGTACAATGTAATCATCATTTACATAGCCTTTTCTGCCACTGGTGAGTATTTAGAATATTTTGCTATAGATATTGCTATATTGAATATCTTTGTACATAAATCTTTTTGCATAACTGGAAGTATATGTTTAGGATGTGAGAAAGCAAAGGGCAGTCCCTGACATCACTTAGAGACCGGTTCCAGGGATGTTTGAAGCTAGCCTGGCACTCAAAGCTAGACCACACCATTCTCTGGCTGGACATACACAATATCACAGAACACTGACCTCATACAGTCATTCTGAGACTCTGATAACATTTGTCGAAACAAGACCACTTCATAATTTTGTCCCAGCACAGACAAAACAAGTTCACTCTACAAACACACAAAATACCAAACATCTCCTCTTCCACTTAATAAGACTGCCTGCTGTGTGTGTTTTTTTAAATTGCAAATTATAGCTTTAGCCTCTTTCTAGTCTGACCCTCCCTCTAAGGAAGACTAATTGAGAGACTCAATCATAGATGGTCCTGACTTTGTGACAGCACCCAATCCAGACCCAAGCCCCAGTTCCTTGAACTCTCTCCAGATCATCCAATCAAAGCCCAAGACCCATTATAGGGTGTTAGAAATGAGCCTCTCCTACCCAGGCACCTCACAGTTCTCTGCGGTGTGCATCTTATCTTGCTGGGATAAGTAATAAATACATCAAATTCAACTGTAGCTGCCTTCCTGGTACTCTTTGACTGAAGGGCGTTGACAGATACAATCCTCAAAGTCAAACTGCATAGCCATGAGGTAGTATGTTTTCATTTTGAGTGATACTGCCAATTGTCCTGGAAAAAGATTATGCCAATTTAACTTCCCATTGAAATTGCAAGAGAAGTTTTGTTTCCTCACAGTTGGCCACCTTGTATAGCACCAACTTTTCTGGTCTGTGGTAATCTAATATGTGATAAAGGAGGTCTGCTTCTTTTGATTTATAGTTCTTTAATTATAACTGAAGCTAAACATCTTTTCATGTTTTTTTTTAAGATTTATATTTATTTATTTGACAGAGAGAGATCACAAGTAGGCAGAGAGCAGGCAGACGGTGGGAGGAAGCAGGCTCCCCGCTGAGCAGAGAGCCCGATGCGGGGCTCAATCCCAGGACCCTGGGATCATGACCTGAGCCGAACGCAGAGGCTTGAACCCACTGAGCCACCCAGGTGCCCCTCTTTTTGTGTTTTTAAGCCATGTTTTCCTATTAATAACTTATGTTCAGTTTCTTACTGGGTTTATCTTTCCTTTTGTCAGAGCTCTTTAAACGTTAAGGATATTTTCTTTGCACATCACATGAGTTGCAAATAGGTTACCTGTCCGTTATTTGTCTTATTTTTAATAAAACTATGTTGTTATAAACATGTAGAATTTTAAGGTTTCATGTAGTCAAATTTATATAGCTTCTCCTTTATGGCTTCTGGGTTTTGTGTGTTAACTAGAAAGACCTTGCTCACTTTAAAATTAGAAAAATAAAAATCCTTCCATGTTTTCTTCTAGTACTTTCACGGTGAATATTTATTTGTTCTTGTACTTTAGCTCCTGCAGCAACTGCCTTTGACCCCCACACTTCTTGCATTAAAATTTCACATTTATTAGCATGTTCTTTTCTTACTACTCCTACCCAACTAATTTGGTGTTTTATTTTCAGTTTCTTTGATAGTCCCCCCCTAATCTAATGGGCAACTATCACTTGTGACTCTGACCCATTTCCCTTTCTATATAGCAGTAACTCCTAAAGAAAATATTGTGAAACTACCCTTTGCCATTCTCAGCTATGTGTTACTGGATAAGGTAGTTCCAGGGGAGTCCCTGAAACTCTAAATGGCTTAAGTTAAATGGTAATTCCATTTCCTGGCCATAGTGGTCCAAAGTAGGGCCCACAATATCACAGGAAGTAGTTACATACAAAGAGACACTTTTTTTGGAAAAGATACTTTTTCCCCCTTTGGAAAGAGACATTTACTCTCTTCTGCAGGCACTAAAGAAATTCTTTTTCTCTTAGTCACCACGGTGTGAAGATGTGAAGTCTGGAACATGGAAGCTACTTTTCAATTCTAATAAAAGAGCCTAGGGGTGCCTGGGTGGCTCAGTGGGTTAAGCCTCTGCCTTTGGCTTGGGTCATGGTCTCAGGGTCCTGGGATTGAGCCCCACATCAGACTCTTTGCTCAGCGGGGAGTCTGCTTCCCCCCCTCTCTCTGCCTGCTTGTGATATCTCTCCCTCTGTCAAATAAATAAATAAAATCTTTAAAAAAAAAAAGCAAGCCTGAATCCACTGAATGTCACCATGTGGAGCCCGAGGGTAAAGCAGAAAAGTTGAGACATGGGGAGAAATGATGTTGACCTCATTGAATTGCTAGAAACAGCCCTGCCTGAAGCCAGTTTACATCTGGATTTTTTACTTAAAATATCTCCCTCTATAAAAAAAGTCAATTGGAGTAAATTATACTCAAATAAAAAAGTTTTAAAAATAAAAATAAAGAGCCAGTTGGAGTCGAATATTCTGTCACCTGCAACCAAAGTTCTCTTGACAATTTTTTTTTCTTTTTCTGTTTCTTGCTTGATGTTTCTAACAACTGTCTTCTAACTTCATTTCAATCTAAACCAGATATTGTACCTGGTGGGCTATGACAAAATTCTGGCTCACAGCTACTTTCTTTTCGGCCCACACAGCAAAGATCTACAGAATATACTCTTTCCTTTAATTTGTATTAGTTGCCAACATTTAAAAATTGAAAAGGATTTCCATAAATATGGAGATTTGTTAACACCAGGCCTACAATTCCAATTGGCTAGAATTAAATAGCAGCCATAATACTGAGATGAGTCACAACTCTACTTTTCATAATCTCCATACCTCTGGTGCCTTTCACTAGGCACAGAGCCCTTATTTCTCTATCCAGTCTTGGCTTTTGAATTCACAAGGCTGATCTATAGTGTGGTAGATAATAGGGATGAAGAGTGACAGGGGGTCCAGGCTTGTTTCCACGTAGAATAAGAACACAACAACCCCAATAGGACACCTTCACTACTTTGATTAATCCCTACTTGTGTTTCTTCAAAGTGTTCAGTGAATTGTCATTCCTACAGGGAGTACTTAATAAAAAATTAATTGAAAAATTGAGAATTACTTTTCCAAAACTGATGAAATGGAAAGGCAGTTAAAATAAGAAGGCTTAACGTTATTTTCTTCTGCTTAATTTGATACATTATATATGCATAAAAACCCATCTCATAATTGAATGCTACTTTAATGAATGTGCTAATGGTGGCATAAAGCTTTTTAAATTTAAAAAGATCTAAAAATATCGATCCATTCTTCTCTCCAACACATTCTACTTTATATAAATCCAGCTTGACTGAGTCTAAATGACACTCGGTGACACACTTTAGTTCTTTGTAAAAGGCTGTACTAACAAGCAAACATAATTGCAAGATGTTATCAGTCCTTCCAAGCAAGAGAATGAAATCAGTCCTAGGCAGGTGACATATCTGGAAGGATTGTTTGCCCTTTCTAAGTCAAAGGGGACAGATATTTTCTAAGAGAGTCTGGATTCTGCTTTGGTAAATGAGCAGGCACCTTGACTCCTGGTGGATTACAACCAGCAGTTTTAAGAAGCAGTGTTAACACAGATAAGAGCTTTCTTCTTCTTCTTCTTCTTTTTAATAAAAATCTATCACACTTAAAACTTTGTTTTGGTATGATATAGGCATTCAAATAACATGTATAGTTGTAAGTATTTTTAATATATACACTCTAACATTAAATGTGAAAATCTACTTTAATAAATACCCTATAAATATTTAATAAATGTCATTCATGTATTATTTTCTTAGAAGAAAGTTATGTGATTATTTCTTTGTGTTAAGATTCAAGTTAAAGCCCTATAGATCCTGGTTAGTGTTCAAAAACCCATCCTGAATGGCACTGATGTGTTTGAATATGGAGTTGGAAATGTTGAAGAAGAAAAGTGAAATCAAAGACTACTGAATCTATTAACGGCAGCCAATACGAACTACTTACGATGTGTCGGGCATGGTGTAAAAACTCTACATGCATTTCTCACGGAATCTTTGAAACATGTCCTTATTATTCTTATTTTACTCCCCCCAAGACTCTAGAAAGTTTTGAAATGTTCTTTTGTCGTAGGGGCTTGTGGTCACTGTCATAGGGATCCTAGCCCAGAGATGAACAGGGAGGTTGTTTGTAACAAGAGGACAAGCAGGAGATATGTTCATGCACTAGATTACTAGCAGCATGTTACTTTCTCTAGCATTTTCCTTTGGTTTCCCATTTAGTCCAGTCTCTCATGGACGTAGATGACTCCTGAAAGAACCTGCTCATCAAACCGAGCAGGGTTATTATATTATATCCTTACTGTTAGACAGTAACCTTGTTAGAATCTTAATAGAGTCCCTGAAGGATGTCGGAGGTATGTATGTAGAGGGTTTTAAGGTCTGGGCCCCAGTTGTTTAATCCTAGTCTTTCAAGGCAAGGATCTGTTTGGGATTGGGAAAAGTTCATTATATAAAGGAGTTTAGGAGTAATGTTCACAGAGAGGTGAGGATCTTGAAGTGACTTTTTTTTTTTAAGATTTTATTTATTTATTTGAGGGAGAGTGAGCAAGAGAGAGAGCATGAGTGGGAGGTTGAGAAACAGAGGGATAGGGAGAAGCAGATTCCTGTCTCAGCCGAGAGCCTGATGTGGGGCTTGATCCCAAGACTCTGGGATCATGACCAGAGCCAAAGGCAGATGTTTAACCCACTGAGCCACCCAAGCACCTTTATTTATTTATTTTGAAGTGACTCTTGATGAATAAACAACTGTCATCTACAAGCTGCTTACCCAGATGAGCAATCTATTGTCCTGAGAAAGGGACTGGTTGAATAATTTATTTTTCCAAATGAATGTTCTGGAAGTAAGTTGAAGAGTAGCAGAATGCACCACTCCATAATACGCCTCTTTGGCATAAGAATTATTGTGGGCTAATTATTTTTAAAAAGCTGAAGACACAGCAGAAGCTCTGGAAACAGAGTAGAAGTTACCCTTTTGTAAGAAAAATATACATTTACAAAGGAAATTTATTTGGAGGAATGAAGCTGTACTGGGGCATAACCTTTTTACTGAGAAACTTCTCTGCATGGTAGGACTACTTTTGTTTACCAAACATACACTCTTCTTACCCTCCTGTGCATGAATTGGCTTTCCTCTTTTGAAGCCCTAGAACTCTATCCCTTTCCTTAGCTCAGGATGGTATAAAAACTTCAGTTACCTGGCTGCCTTTTGAATCTCATATTTTTGTGGTGCTCCCATAATGTATGTAGGTCGTTGTTCTGTTTTGTTTTGCTTCTGTTAACCTGTCTCCTGTTACAGAGTTCTCAGCCAAAAACTCAGAAGGTGGAGGAAAAATTCAATTTTTCTCTGTTTTAAAGAAATGAAGTAATTTACTGGTCTATGGCCTTATCTTCCCGGGGAAAAAAACAGCAACAACAAAACAGTAAAGTCATATTGATATAGGCAACCTTAGGTCTGTTGATATAACTTTCTAGGTCTAATGTGGAACTACTCTGGCCTGGGGTGGCTATATCAACAAAACAAAATTCAGGTAACTTTTGTGTCCCTGCAAACACTCCGTTTAACCAGAAATACAATATACCCAGCCAGCCAATACCCACATGCCAAGCCAAATCTCCTCTACACTTATTTCCTTGTTCTTTATTTTTTCTCTTCCGTGTTTCTTATTCTTTCCTCTATAAAAGCTCGCCACTCTCTCCCCTGACTTGCTCTTCTCCGGAGACTGTCTACTTCATGAAGTGTTAAATGAAGTTTGTTTGTATCACCTAAATTATCTTCTTTAATCATTTCTTCATAGTTCTTAGTCTTGGTAGTAAAGTTATGTGATGACATATAGTCTTATTTTTCAGGGATATATAAAGATACTTGGAAAGAAGGACTGGAGCTATTGAATAAGCTAGGACTTCGAAGTCACTGAGTCCTAGGTATACTCCTTGGAAAATTATTAGATTTCCTCATTTTTGAGAATTGAGACCAACCATGTCAACATGACTTAACCATTTATTTCAGGTATTTTTGTTCAGGAAGATAAGAATGTAAATTAATATGTAATTTTACTTACTGTTTTTGGAAATTCTTGCAAACTGGTTTTTCTGGGTGAAGAGTGTGTTCATTCTGGCAGACAGTTCTTCTGTCAGAACAACAGGTAACTTATCTGGACAAACAACTCACTTATCAGAAAACTTCACTGTCAAGACTCTTAAAAATTACAACTTGCTGTATCTTTCAACTTTTAATCATGATGTCACGAACTGTTCAGTCCTCAATAAGTTTCCAGCCACGAAAGACTGTGATAAACCACTTACTCTCAGACTTCAAACCTTTTAAATTTCTTTCCTTAACCCCTCTTCCAACCTTTTAAGATAGTACTAAGACTGTGTTAAAGTCGTGTTCTCCCTTGCTGTAGTAAATCTACTAACTTAGGTTTTTCGATTAACAGGGTTTTTTCTTGAAAGTCAATAACTGTCATTTTAAGATAACAAGTATTGGTGAGGATGTGGAGAAAAGGGAGCCCTCATACACTGTTGATGGGAATATAAATTAGTACAGCTGCTATAGAAAACAGTATGGAATTTCTTCAAAAAAATTAAAAATAGAACTGCTATCCAATCCAACAATTCTATTTCTGGGTATTTATCTGAAGAAAACAAAAATATCGAACCTACTCTTATAAACTTTTATTCCATGTTCATGACAACATTATTTACAATAGCCAAAATATGAAAGCAACTGGTGTCTATCAATAGATGAATGGATAAAGAGGAATTGGTACATATCTACAGTGGAATATTACTCAACCAGAAGAAAGAGTGAAATCCTGCCATTTGCAACAACATGGATGGATCCAGATGGTATTATGCTAAGTGAAATAAATCAGACAAAGACAAATATCACACGATTTTGTATGTGGACTCTAAAAAAACAAAAAATTAAAGAACAAAACGGGCACCCGGATGGCTGTCGTGAAGCGTCTGCCTTTGGTTCAGGGTCCTGGGATTGCACCCGGTATTGAGCTCCCTGCTCTGCAGGAAGCCTGATTTTCCCTCTCCCACTCCCCCTGTTTGTGTTCGGTCTTTCACTGTGTCTCTGTCAAATGAATAAATAGAATCTTAAAATAAATAAATAAATAAATAACAAAACAGAAAAGACTCAGAGATACAGAAAACCAGCTGTTGGTTACCAGACAGGGAGTGGTTGGAGGGCAGGCAAAATAGGTGAAGAGAATCAAGAAGTACAGACTCCCAGTTATAAAATTAATAAGTCATGGGGATATAATATTTAGCATAGGGAACGTTGTCAATAATCTTATAATAACTTTGTATGGTGACAGATGGTAACTAGACTTATTGTGGGTATCATTTTGTAATATATAAAAAAAAATATTGAATCACTATGATGCACACTTAAAACTAAGAATATTTTATGTTAGTTATACTTCAATTAAAAATAGTAATTGTCATCTTAAAAAAGAGAATGATAATAAATATCTTCCAGTTTGGTTATAAAGATTAGAATATGTGTTTATAAAAATACTGAGCATAGGAACATAGTATGTCTTATTAAAGGGACTCTTTAAATGGTAGTCATTATTACTATTATAGATAAGTTTCAGAAAGATTATATTCTGCTCAGCAGCCTAATACCAGCGAAGATATGTTGTCCCAAATAGAAAGGTTATATTTCTGAAAAATCCCTTTGGCAGAATTAAAAGATTTAAGAATATAAAATGTTAATTAAAAAAAAGGGTAGGGACTTGGGAGATTATACGCGAACATACGAAGGTCCTTAAAATGCTTTTTTACCTTTGCCAAAATATAATAACAATGATAGCACATATAGTATGTGCACTAAATTAAGAGAATGACACTTGTATTTGCACATTCTAAATACAATTAATTTCCAATTACCATTCCCAGCTGCCTCGAAGAAAAACCAGATTGTTTTTCTCAGTTTCAAGAAGGCATTATTCCATTTACTTGGTTGAATATAGTATGCTACTCAGAGTCAGCTAGACTCAAGGGTAAGGACACAGTCCTTCCACACTACCAAGCCAGCTCAAGACTTCAGACACCAACTGCAAGTCTGGGGATTTTCCTAAACTACCATCAGTTTTGATAAGTCACTAGAATGACACAGAATTCAGGAAAAGGTTATACATAATGATTATAGTTTTACTATAGCAAAAAGATACAAATCAAATCGGCTAAAGGAAAAGATTCAGAGAGCAGAATCTGGGATTGGGAGGCCTCCACATGTGAAGCTTCTGTGCCCTCAGGGACACATTACTCTTCTGGCACCGAGATGTGGCAATATGTGCATAAAGTCCTGCCAATCAGTGCAGCTCGCTTGAGCTTCAGTTTCCAGAGGTTTTATTGGAATTTCATTATGTAGGTGTCATTGATTGAATCACTGTCCATGTGGTTGAACTTGATGTCCACCTCCCACCCACCAAGGTCAGGTTGGTAATACATGGTATAAAACCTCTATCTTTTTTAATCACTTAAGTTGGTCTTTTTGATGTGACCAGTCCCCATCCTGAGTCATCTTGTGACCCTGAATTATCTAGGGACCACCATAAGTCACCTCGTTACCATAAAATATCAGCTGTGGTCTGAGGGAGCAAAGAGGCTGCTGTCAGTTGGGAAATTCCAAGGGTTTAGAAGTTATATCCCAAGAACAGGGACAAAAGTCAGACTTTTCCGTAGGTAAAGTTAATTCTTCACTATTTAAATGCATAATACTAATATTTATAAACCAGTGATCATATATAATGTGACAAGCACTTTATATAGTATCTCCAACTCTCACTAGGACTTGTTTGATAATGTGTTACAAATCACATTTGAATGGCTAAGAATCTAAGTGCATTACCCAAGACTAATCTAGTACTATCTGGCCTATAAATTAGGATCCTAATCTAACTTCAAAGGTCACACACCCTTTTTGCCTCTAACTTCTTTTTACTGTCAACAAATATAAATAAATATTATGGTATTCTTGTATTTCATTGATATCATGGTCCCTACTCCAACACCATCCAACCAAATATTCAGTATCTTTCTGGTTTTTTTTTAACATGCCTTTCTTTTCTTTTTTTTTTAAGATTTTTATTTATTTATTTGTCAGAGAGAGTACAAGCACAGAGAGTAGTAGGCAGAGGGAGAAGCAGGCTCCCTGCTAAGCAGGGAGCCTGATGCAGGGCTCAATCCCAGGTCGCTGGGATCATGACCTGAACCAAAGGCAGATGCTTAACTGACCAAGCCACCCAAGTGCCCCTTCTGGGTTGTTTTGTTTTTTGTTTTTTAAGTAAAAATCCCGAAATTCCACTCCTTAGATAAGAACTTAAAGCGAAAACAATATACTCGACATTCTTTCAGGTAAGGGAAAGAATACATAAAGTAAAATTTTAGGGATGCATTTTTTAGTGTCTTCTGATTATAAGGAACAGAAAACACTTTTGGATAACTTGCAAATAAATTTCTTGGAAGCATATGAAGTAATTCATAGAATTAAAAGAGAAGCCAAGAACCCAATAAAATTCCCCTGGCAGAGGAGCCAATGAAGTTTGAGTCATGTCCCTAACTCTTGATAACCATAGCCAGTCTTCACAGAAAGGAAGAGGGATAATTCCCCACAGAAAAATCAAGGTACTGCTATTGTAAGGAGGAATGTAAGTTTAAGAGAACAGAGAGAAAGATTTCCACACCAGGGAGAATTAGTGATAGGGAAAGTGCATACATATGAATAAGTATAAGAAGGACATTCATCAAAATCTCCATGGAAAGTTTGAAAAAAAAAAAAAAGCCCTCACTTTTCTGTACACAGAATAAATTGAAGGGAAGACTTGACAATATTAGGTCAGTGACAGTGGAAAAATTTACTTAGATAAATGAAGTTGTGAATCATTAAAATATACCAAAAACTTGTACTGGGTTATCTGATTTTTCCACTGTGCTTTAGTTATAAAATAGTGTCAGCAGAAATAGGACCAAAAAAAGAGATCGCATTACATTTCTTATAATAAACATACACTCTATACCAAAGCAGAGTGTTGCTGTGGAAAATGCAGCTTTAAGACATAGGCCCCCCTCCAATTCCCATTTTCACCAAGATTGTTATCCTATGTGGTGGATTTATTACAAAAATGTGCCAATCTCCATTCCTCTCTATGGCCACCCTGCTGGAGATGTGATTCACTAGTTCCTTCCATGAAGTCCTGAAGTTTTTCTGCCTTTCACACTGGGCTAGCCTTGGGACTTGCTTTAGCCATAATTATGTGGCCTGAGGCAGAGAATTCTGATTCTGAGCTCAGGCTTCAGATGGCCTTGTACACATCTACTTGCTCTCTTGGATTTCTGCCATAAGAGTGAGAACAAGTTCCATTAGTCTGCTAACAGGAAGTGAGGAAAACTTAAGAGGTGAACAGAATTGTCCCTCCTGAGGCCATCCTAGAACAGCCAGCCACAAGCTGTTCTTCCGCTGGCTGCCTTAACAAGCCCAGATCAGGTTAGCGGAGCCCCACTAGGTCCACAAAACACCAGTGAGCCCATGTACCCGTAAGTCCAAATAAATGTTTATTGGTGTATGTTCCTCTGAAGTGTGGTGTTTGCTTTTCATACAGCATTATCATGGCAAAGTGTAACTGAGTTGCTCTCTGCTAGATGACATCCCCTGAGACGCAGGAATCAGAGACCTGCTCTGGTTCTTCCCCTTTTCTCTTGCCAATATCCACAGATAAGTAAGGAATAAGAATTGAATTATACTATTTGATCATCCTGTTTTCAAGAAGCATTAAGAGTAATATGAGAACCAGAGCAACCGAATTTGAGGAAACCAACTTTCCTGTACGAACACATAACCACAGCCTGAATTTACTTGATAACCATTAACTTTTCTCTTCACTTTGTGGCTTCCTAAACCCAGACACAATGTCCACCTAAAATAAAAGTACTTATTGGTAAGTATCTGAAAAACATTCAGCGATGAACAACTTTTTAAAAAGGTTTTCATTCAAAATGATTTGCTTTTATGCTAACTATAAAAACTATTCTTTTCCAACCCAGACAACAAGCCAAAAGTATCTCCTTAAGCTTGGAAAATTACTTTTCCTGAAATTAAAGAAAACCTCGAGAAAACATAGAAGTATATCACTTGAAATCAGAGCTGAGAATGAACACTTCACATTTTCCAGGTGGACTTATTCATCTATATTGTGTGCCGAGGGGGCGTTCAGAACTACGCAACAGACCTGTGTGTTTCTGCATCGCTTTTAAATATTTTGGACCCAGCTCTTTTTTTAGGTTCCTTCTAGAACAAAAGTTGCTCAGCATCTCTATCTATGACAGAATCACGTGGCACCCTTGCATGTGAAATCTTTTCTGTTTTTATTTGCCCTGACTAAAATTCTTTCTTTCCTCTCCTCTTCTCTTCTCCCCTCCCCTCTTTCTTTCTTTTTCTTTCCTAAGTCTTCTCCCTGCCTCCATCTTTTCCTTAAATGAGTCAGATAATTTTAGAAGGGAATGAATAATCACTCCTAAGGAAGTGATAAGAATAGCCGGCTTCCAAGTATCCATGACCGGAAAGCTATATGGGATGCTACTTTTTCTCTTTCCTCTACATTATGGCAACTTTTAATAGCAGTTTACTACAGGATCCTTTGAAACCAGATTACATTCTTTATAGGCTACAGTGAAAGGAGTCAATCTCCTTTGAGTAGAAATAAATGACATCTCTCTCTTTGACTGCTGTGATTATGAGCTTTTTAATTATGAACTTTCCATTGTAGTTTTGTATCCTTATCAAATAATTATTTCTCACCCATTTCATCGAACAGCCTTCCCAAAGGACTGAATTTGTTAATGCACTTTTCATAGGAAGCCATTTTGTTCACTTACATGTTTCAAAGAAGGGAGAGTGTTGCAAAATATACCCTGTGCCCCAAAGCAGTAAGGAAAATAACAGGTCACTCCAGGTGGGGGGTGAGGGGAAAATACTGGTGTGCTGAACCAGAACACAGATGTTTCAAAGCTATAACAGTGGGAACATTTAAAAGCAAACTGATAATTTTTCTATTAAGGTATAAATATGCCTCAAGAATATCTAAATGGGGTTTGGGAGGACAATGATAATTAAAAGGAGATATCCAAATTTTTGTGTAGAAAAAGAGCTCTTGGTTGAGGTGATCTTGCCTTGAATTGTTTGCTATCCAGAGGTCTAGAATTTGGATTAAAAGGATGTTTTCAAAGAAGGCCTAAAGGAGAAGAAAGGACAAAAAGAAGATTATATCTTGGCTCAATCAAAAAATCGGAGTCTTGGGAACACCCGGAGAGCCGGACCTAAATGTACAGATTGGGATTGAGAAGAGATTTAAAAAAGAAAAAAAAAAAAAAAAAAAAGACTGTCTCCACAGCCTGGCCTGGGACAGAATAGCAAACATTGTCAAGAGTGCAGGAGAGTTACAGAGATAGAGAAGTCACTTAAGGCCTTACCTGGGTAGGCTCAGGAACATATAGAAACCCAAAGATGAACTAATATATCACTACCTGATCCCAGAACGGCATCAGAAGGTAAATAGACTATCCAAAATCCCTATAGTGGCAGGGTAAAGGGGAGCAGATACATGGTATATAAAATGATTTAATTATGTGTCAAGAGAAAGGGCGTTACCCAGCCTTGTGGCCTTATACAACCCTTTGGATGAAGTTTCTTCACTTATACAATGAAAAGGTTGTGCAAACTCCTCCCTTAGATTTCAGCCCTCAAATTCATGGAACCTGGCACTCTTGCCCAATCCAGGTTGCATTTAATCTGTAGATCAGAAATTCTCTCTGGGAGGAAGGGTATTTGACGATATCTGTAGACACTTCGGGTTCTCATGACTTGGGAAATTCTACCGGCATCTGGTAGTTACAGGCCAGGGATGTTGCTGAATATTCTACAATGAACAGGGCAGCTCCTCCCCTCTCCAACATAGAATTAGCTTGCCCAAAATGTCAGTAATGCTGAGGTTGAGAAATTTTGCTCTAGGCCAAAGTTCCTTTGCATCCAGTTCTTATTTAGGAATAGTTTGTCCTACAGCTCGTCTAAGAAGAAAATACTGGTGTAAGCACTCCATTAGAGGGAATAGTCATAAACTGGGATCAGAGATTTCTTTTTTTTAAAAGATTTATTTATTTATTTGACAGATAGAGATCACAAGTAGGCAAAGAGGCAGACAGAGAGAGAGGGGGAAGCAGGCTCCCTGCTGAGCAGAGAGCCCGATGTGGGGCTCGATCCCAGAACCCTGGGATCATGACCTGAGCCGAAGGCAGAGGTTTTAACCCACTGAGCCACTCAGGTGCCCCTGGGATCAGAGATTTCTAAAGGAAGAAAGTTTATACTCAAAAATTGGCACTGAATTAAGAATGTCATGACCCTATTTATCATAGATTAGCAATGGAAAAAGATTCGTGTCCTTAATTCTCTAAGGAAGACCTATTCAGCCATGGGAACAGATTTTGGTAGCCAGGAGATATGGATTCAAGTGTGTTTGGTCTGGTTCTGTCATTAACTAGTTGTAATCGGAGCAGGTCACTCGGTCACTGAGAGTTGATAGTCAGTCGTGTAGAGTTAATACCTGTTTTACCTTCCATCAGCGTTGCTATGAAAATCAAAGGAAGAGAGATCTGAAAGTGATTTGAGAGGTTAAGAAGAGCTTCACTATATAAAAAGTGATTTATGCTTCTGTTTGACATTATTTAAAGCATTTTCTCAGCTCAGTCTTGCCATATATGAAACTGAGCTCAATAAAAATTCCAATTCCAATTTAGGAAGGCATACTACTAGCTATTATGCAAACTATAGAAAACAAAACAAGTGTGTGTTCACTAACAGTGATAGTCTAGTTTAGGAAATGTATCAGCCACCTATTACCATAATAAACAATAATAAAAATCTAACTGTCATATAGCATTAAGCATGTATGGCTTATGTGTCAGGATTAGCTGGGGTTTAACCAGGTGGTTGTGTCTTGGCTTAGCTCACTCATATGTATGAAGGTTGGCCAGTCGTCAACTGATCTAGGATGCTCGACTGGGGCAACTGGCTCTGCTCCAGGCATCTGTCATTTCTGCATAGACTAGCCTTGACACTTTCTTGTGTTAATAGAGGACAAGCTTCCGCTTACATCTTGTCTACTGCCATCCTGTTGCTCAAAGCAGCTCCCGTAGCAGAGCTCAGTGTCAAAGGGTGGGCATAAGCTTTCATCCACAGTGAGCGAATGCTGCAAAGTTACCTGACAAAGGATGTGGAGCCAGGAGTGGTCAAGATTTGAGCCAATGATGTAATCTACCTCAGGAAACTAACATGATCACTGGACTAGAGGAGTCACATCCATTCCTGCTAGAGAGGATTATACACCCCCCGATTTTCTGGATTTTGAGTTGCATGAAGTGACTGAATACAGCTCTGGGTTGACTTCCTTGAAGGGGTAAGGAGTTTGTCTCATGTATAAGAAGAAGGGCATTCACAAATATTTTTAGCGGTCAGAGGGATGGATGGTCAAAAAGACAGCTGTGCATCCAAGTTTGGCTTCCCTTTCTCCCTAAATCCATATGGGAACATAAGACTCATTTTCTCCAGTGGAATATAAGCAGAAGTGATGGTGTCATTTCTAGGATTAGGTAGTTAAGAAGTAGGTGTGTATTCCCTGTTTTTCCTATTCCCAGGTGTCAAAGTACTTCAAAGCCCAAAGATGGTGGAACCATAAGACGGATGGAAGGTAAGTGTCTGAGTCTACATACAGAGGAAAGTCACTGCCAACCATCAGTGACAGCATGGGACGAGAGCCTGAGTTTGAAATCATGGTAGTTCAGGCCACTAAAATTTTCAGACTAATTTGGCACATTAGTTAGCATTATCCTAATATGACATGAATTTAATAAAACACTGTGTCAATTTAAAATAAAAAAATAAGAAATAAATTGGTCTTTCTTAGAAATTTAGTATTAGCTTCTCACCCACACCTGAGAATTTAAATCTCGATACTCACCAAGGGAGTATCTAATCCACTTGATATTTCCAGTGACAGTAAGCTTACTAACTTCTGAAGCAACCATTTATCGTTAAGAAAATTTTGTTTACAGGGAAAGCTTTCTCTACTTTGAGCTGCATATCCTTGTATGTCTGTCCATTTACCCATTCTAGAATTACCAAGCTTTAGTTTACTTCCTCTTCTAAAAGGCAGATCTTTTATTATTTTGTTTAAATCATATCTTAAAGAAAATAAACTTTAAGCTATCTTTGGGACACCCAGCAGAAGTATTTACATATCAAAGCCTCAGTGTTCTTTGTAAACTGTGAGAGCCATGAGGGACACTAACGGGATGACAGGTTAACTTTTATTGTGTAGTTGAGGAAACAAAGACATTAAAAAAAATCTAATATACAGAGTGAAAGTCACAGAATAGGTCAGGGCAAAAACAAACACTTGTGCTTTTTAAGGGTTTTCAATGTAGTGGTAGAGAGACCACAAAACCATTTTACAAATATACGGACTTTACTATGTTGGGATTTGATAACTTTTTGAGGTTTTTGTTCCAACATTCTGACATAAAGAAAGATTTGTATTAACTAAGTCAACTAGAAAAATTTTTATGTAATTTCTAAGAAATTCTGTTTTTTTGAAGTTCTGTAACACCAACATCTTGTATCCATTATTTTTATTTATACTTTTTTCTCTTACTTAAATATTGGTTCAATTATGCAAAACTTACAAGAGGAAAGCTTCATATTGAAAACTTCTGACCCCTTTGTGCATTTTTACTAACCAAACGCTCAAGATTTTTTTTCCTTTCCCTAAAATGCTAGAACGTGGTAGATGGCGACCTCTACTGGTTCTAAGATAATGTAGGTAAAGTCACCAACAAATTTCTGTAAGAGTAGCCAATAAGGAAAAAATGCTAGTGTGAATTAAAAAGCCAATGTTTAAGAAAAATAACAGATCTCTGCTGGTTTTAATACAGTTTCAAGTTCCATATTCAATAAGTTATTTAGTTTAAGAAATGCATGTTGGGTTTTTACTGCCTCCCATCTGTGTTTTATTTATCTTCTGAGAATAAAAGCATAGTTGCTGGAGAGGAACAGTAAAACACATATTTCAGATTTAAAAAACGATGCTTGATATATATTTACTTATATACTTAAACTTGATTATATATTTTACATAGTACAAAAGGAACACAATCTTGTAAAAAAAATTTAAATACTCCCAAAACGATACCAATAATAAAAAAAAAAAGTGAATTTCTTCATCAGCACCTCACTTAGCCCTACTTTCCAGGATTTGGATTAATCTACCATAAAAAAATTTATTTTTAGTGTGTGGATTACTTGGTTTGGGATTTTAGGCTTAGTGTGGATGGATGGAAATTAAGCATGCATTGGCTTTTAGAGTAACGAGGTAAGGAGGTAGGAAAAAAAAAAAACCATTCTTTCCATGCCCTTAAAGAACTTAATACTCAAGAAGATTGCCCAGTGGTCTTGCTAGAGGGAGAACTTAACCAGTTCTTTCTTCTATAAGTGTCAAGAGTGCTAATAGTAATATCCAAACAGATAGGGAAAAGAAAAGAAAAATGTGCTTAAATACAGATACCCTATATGCAGGTTTTCACAATTTAGTACAAGGTAAGTCTTGATTTTTAGGCTCATCTTTCCTTTCAGTGAAAAGCTGCTCCACTATCATTAATAAAATTAAGTTACTTTTCACAGTTGGCCAAATCTCATATAAAAATATCAGAACATCAAAAATCGCTGAACAATGAGCCTTCTTAATTCTCCTTTTGCAGACGTTCAAAACAAGACAATACCAAAAAAAAAAATAATAATAAAAGGCAGTCTTCGAAGTTTCTTAGGAGTTCATTGTTGGATTTAATCTGTGAAAAAGAATGAGTATCAAAGAGTTTCCTTATTCAGGATGGAAAAATGGGAAAGAAGTAAGAGTGTTCCTTTCTAGAATGAAGAATGTTCTGTGCATGCAAATTAGAAGTTTTCTAATGTTTCAAAATATGGTAAGAGTTTTAATAGAAACTACTCAAAGATGGGTAAAATCCTAGCTATATCAGGTCCTTGAAAACGGGGATTAAAAAAAAAAACTCTATTCCAAGGAATTTATTGTATAGGTACAGAATACAATAACATTCTCCAACACATGTAAAAATTCACTAGGAGATTTATCATTTGTCCTAAATTACAAGACTTTGCTCTCTAGTTGCTTCTCTAGTTAGAAGTTTTCAAATAAGATTTTAATGATGACTTAGGGTAGAGAAACAGTTCATGCTAATGAAGTGAATCAGGCTAGTGGTTTTCAGTTGCAGGTCTGCAGACCAGCTCTGGTTGGCCACAATATTTTCACTGGTCTACGATGAAATTAGAACACTAAAATAAACCAAGATGAGTTTTCACAAAACTAAGTGCATTAAATTTAAAGATCTGTGCTTCAAACTATCTGTGATTGTGCTGCCAATTATTTTATGAAAAGATAATGATGGAATACAATTAAAATTAAGAAAAATAAAATAAAAACTGATCTTATCTGACCAAAAAAATTGACAATGCTCTGGTTCCCTCCTCCCAATACATTTAAAATGTTACCTATTCCTAAAAATCAAAGACTGTATGCCCTGACAGTCCTCCACTTTACATTTTTCAAAAAAGTCATCAAACCCTACATCTCCAGGATGAAACTTCAGAACCAGGTTTCCTCAGATCAGAGTTGGTACGGTACTTACAAGATCCCCTATTTAGCAGTAAGACACTGCCAAAATAACATGTGACATCGTCATTAGAAAATAGTTATGGAACTTCTGTATTTTGTGGAATGAATTTTTTTTTTTTTTTTTTTTGGTCTTACGGTTTTTGAGAAACGCTTGTGAAATCCACATGTATATCAGTGGGATTTATCTTTCAGAATTGGGAAGATATGTTTAGCCAGTCATAAATGAACAGTAATCTCTGTAGACTCAAGTTTAATTCAAAAACACTCTCTCCAGAGCTGCTGAATTTGGCAATCTACATTCTCTCCTCCATATGCTATCCTTAGGGAATTCTACATACATTGTCCATAATGGTTTCTACTTAGGATGTCTGGAAAAGTAGATATTATGGTCACAGAAGGGCCATTAAAGGGAATTTGAAAACAGATCCATTAAGTTGAAGTATTCAATTGTGAGAGTCTTCAGGTTGGATGGACTATGCTAATTGATATTCAAGAAAGAACTGCATGCACCCGCTCCTTCCCCTGCAGCCTCTAACTCCTCACGCTTGCATAGCTTACCAACCTGGCTTGGTATTGACTATTAGCAGAACGCAATGTGCATAAAAAGTATAGCAGATAAATAATGAATTGTCCCTAAATGTGAACCTCATTTCCATTCCATTCTGTTGTTCAGTGCCTTCACTGTTTCAAATAGCCATCTTTTTTTCATTAATTACATCAGCTCTGCTTTTGTTATGTCTTGTTGGAAAAGAGAAAAGAAAGTTTCCATTATTCCTCTTATAGACTGTGGAATGCAGCAGCTGTTGTGTTGTGCAAACATCCAGTCATATCTTAGAATCTCTGGTCAGTTTTTGAATGGATTTAAAAATACTTTGCTGTATTGCTATGCTTGCTTTCCCCGAATTTGTGATTTTGTGCCTCTTTTCTCTCTCTGCTCATCTTTTGCAGCTTTTCTCTCTTTTCCTCCACCTGGCTCTCATTTTCAAGCCTTTTAACAGTTCTCAAGAGCAACAAAATATCCCAAAGGTTTCCCAGCTTGGCCCTGTCTCAGGAATACAACACTATTTTTGAGGTGGGTTGTTTGTTTTTTTTGTTTTTGTTTTTTTTTTTTTTTTTTTGGTCTGGTTCTTTTCCTTCTGTTCAAATGATTGTCAGGACACAGTCTCTCTTCTGCCATGCAGACTAGCTGCTCTCTGTCAAACAACATCTCTGTGGTCCTTGTCATATGACATTTAGCTAAGGATGAACTTGCTGTGTTCCTTACCATGGCTGCCTTTGCTGACTTTGGAATAACATAGAATGATTCCCTGAATTGGGTCAGTACTTCAGGAGCTGGGAAACTTCTCACCCACCCTTAGCCTCATCTGATCCCACATGGATCCTGCAAAGCAAACAGGATCGATGTTACTCTTCACGTGTGATAGATAAGGAGAAATATGGCCATAAGGAGTTACAGAAACAGACCAGCAAGCTCTAGGAAATGGAAGAACAGACACAAAAAGACTGCTCTTCTGTCTTCAGGGTTTTCTCCTGTGCTTTTCATGGGTTTCTCTTTCTTCCTCTGTAAAGTGGGAAAAATACTAACTTTGTGGTGTTTTGAGGAAAAACGAAAACAAAAAAAGAATCTAAGTAAAACACTTAGGACAGTGCTTGGCTCCTAGTAAGTGCTCAGCAAAAGTTTACTGTTATCTTTGACTTGTCATAGAACAGATAAATTAGCGGACAAACATGCACATGAAGCTGCTTTCTGTCCACATCATGATGTCTTAGTCTACAAAGAAGAGCTTTGCCTTTTTTTTTTTTTTTTTAATTTTAAGTAATCTCTGACCCAACATGGGGCTCAAACTCACAACCCTGAGATCAAGAGTCACGCATTCCACCAACGGAGCCAGGCAGGCGCCCCCCTAAGCAGAGTTTTTAAGTAGCCATTGACTAAAATATAATGATTGGAAATTTATGTTTGGTTCCAGCTATTCAGCAATAACAACTCTCCTCCTCTGCTCCCATAAGGAAAATTACACATATAGGTTGATTCTTCTACACAATGAAATCAGCTAATCTAAAGGCAATGTGGTGTACATGTGAATAACAGATTCTGGACTTGTATGCTGTCTCACAATTTACAAGCTGTCTGATTATGGTTTGGACAAATTATTTCCTCTCTCTGTGACTCAGTGTTCCTACCTATAGAATGTGGTTCTTGACACCTATCAAACAGGTTTGTTGAGGGGACTAAATGCATATAATAGGGATGTTTAATTGGCATTTTTTTTAAACAATTAGACTGAGGACAGGTAGTTGTAATATTTTAACCCAATTTTATTTTTAAAGATTTTTATTTATTTATTTGACAGAGATTATTCGTAGGCAGAGAGGCAGGCAGAGAGAGAGAATGGGAAGCAGGTTCCCTGCTGAGCAGAGAGCCCTATGTGGGGCTCGATCCCAGGACTCTGGAATCATGACCCAAGCTGAAGGCAGAGGCTTTAACCTGCTGAGCCACTCAGGTGCCCCTAATTGGCATTTTTGATCAAGACACCAAGATATGATAGACATCAGATATAATAGATGCTCAAAGTGTAGATTTACAGACAAAACACTGAAGTCCTTTGAGATTATGAGTCCTTTACCCAGGGGCCTTTCATTCAGAGTGCGTTCAGGTGGAAAAGGACCAGATAAGTTGAGATTTAGGGCAGATTAGTCAGGAGACTTTTCTGTAGGTGAGAGATGCATTCTTACCTCCCAGGTGGGGAAGGGTATGGTGGTGCTTCTTCCCAGTGGTAGGTCAGGTGAGAGGAGTTTCAGCGGAACCACTCAGAAAGCATGAGAATTGTTCCCGAGCCCATGGACTGTGAATTAACTCACCTGTGAGGAAGTGAAAACATCTGATGACAACAAAGCAAACAGAGGCCCCTGGGAAGTAATTGCATCTGCCTTGTTCTATAGTAAGTGAAAGCCCTTATTGACCCCAAAACAAAATGTCGAAACTATGATTGTGATGCCAACCTGGGATTGTTTTTAAAGGGATCTCCCTCAAGTACACGGTCTATCAAGGAAAGGAGGTGGTGGGCACGTGACTATACCAGCTAGGGCAGCAACTGAGGGAGGACAGTGAGTCCAATCAAAGTTGAGGCCCAGCCCATGACAAGGGAGTCCCCAGAGACAAAAACTTTCCTATGCAAGAACAAGTCGGCATCAACGCTGGCTCCGACAGGCTCCTGAGGACACGAACCATCCTAACAAATATGCCTGTTGGGGAAAATTGTTCCTCTGCCCCCTCTCATGCCTTGCCTGAGCCTTCTTACACTGCAAGCTGCCAACCACAGGCAGGCTCAGGCCCATGAGGACATGAAGGCAGGAGTGTTTTCACTTTAAATCGAGTTTTAAATTTTGATCAAAACACGATAATGGATGTTTTAAATTATAAATTAGATCATGTTTGTGATTGGAAGTGACTGTAGAACTGTTATTTGAGTATAACTTGTGAAGTCACAGACTGGCCCAGGATATCATCCAAAGAGGGAAAGGAATAGCCCCACTGAGCAGGATTAAAAGGAGGGAGAGAAACAAAAATAAGATCATTTTGTAATTATATCCGTGGCCTCTGACTAAGATTAGTTAGTTAAAGAATCTTGAATATAGTATGTTCTCCAAGCTATTAGTATTCTTTTCTCTTTACTTTGCAGACCTATTTTCTTAATCCGAAAAAGAGAAATTCTGAATGCAGAAGAATATTAAGAAAATTTAAAATATTTAAAAATCTTTCACCCAATGGAATAATAAGCCATCGAGTTTCTGCCTGATTACTTCCAGGAGTAAGGAACCCAGTAGCTCATTAAACTGCCTGTTGGAAATCCACAGATGTTAGAAAGTTCATTCTTATTCCAGAACAAAATGTATATTCGTATCATTTCTATCCATGTGTTCATGTTTTATCTGCCAGAGGCATACAGATCATGTTTAGCTGAAGTTCTGTGGGTTTTCTTCTCTCTTCTACATAATATTAGAAGACAGTTATGTCTTCCTTTAGTCTCTATTTTCAGCCTAAATATTACCGTTTCCTCCAACATAGCATACTGATCATTTTGATCTCCCTCATCTTCAGGGTTTCTGGTTTGCTGATGTCCCTCCTCTGAACTAAGCATGAGGCCCAGATGGAACATGAGGGCAGAGCTAACTAGCAGCCATACAACATGCATAGTAGGTCTGCGGTCAATTCCAGCTCATTGGGTAATTTTCACAGGAAATTCCTCCACAAGTCAGATCTTCCTCGTCCCGTATATATATATAGTTGGCTGTTACAAAGTGAAGAAAAAAATGTATCTTTGTTAAATGTCATTTTGTCAGTTTTAGACTTGCACCAATATTTGGGATCCTTCTGATTCAGATGGATTTTTTAGAAATTATTTTCTAAATAATCCTGGCTTTGGCTATTTGACATTTTATAAGTGGTCTTTCAAATTTGCCATATAAATCAGTGGTGAAGAACTGAAGAGGACAATTATCCTTCTTTTCTTTTTTAAATTATTTATTTATTTGAGAGAGAGAGAGAGAGGGATCACAAGTAAGCAGAGAGGCAGGCAGAGAGAAAGGGAAGAAGCAGTTTCCCCGCTGAGCAGACAGCTGGACCTGGGGCTTGATCCCAGGACCCTGAGATCATGACCTGAGCCAAAGGCAGAGGCTTAACCCACCGAGCCACCCAGGCACCCCGAGGACAATTATTTTTCAGTAAATATCCTTGGATATGTAGATCCTTGTACATACTGAGTTTCACCAAGGCATATACTCTGAATTACTGGAATTACTGGGTGATACAAGCATCTTCATTTTTATTAGGTATGGATAATTGCACATTCTTCAAAGAAGTTAAATACAAACAATTTGGTTACAGTTAGATTTCCTTATATGAGGCAGTTGCTGCTTGGGAAATCACTGTTCACACTGAATATGTGTGAAACGGGCCACAGAACACATATGGCATGATACCCAGGGTCTAGGGCTGAGTGGGCACACGGCAAGGTCCAGATTCTTAGGGTGACAGAAGAGGTGTCATCACACTGGCTTGTAGCATGATTTGGGTTCTGGTCTGACCTTGTTTCTGCAACAGATTCTAAGCCTAATTTTCTGGCACCTTTATGAGCTAAGCTATATTCTTTCTTTTCTTTTCTTTTTTAAATATTTTATTTATTTATTTGACAGACAGAGATCACAAGTAGGCAGAGAGGCAGGCAGGGGGGCGGGGAAGCAGGCTCCCTGCTGAGCAGAAAGCCCAATGCGGGGCTCAATCCCAGGACCCTGAGATCATGACCTGAGCCGAAGGCAGAGGCTTTAACCCATTGAGCCACCCAGGCCTCCCTAAGCTGTATTCTTTCAACAAACTCCATTTCTCCTTAAGCATAAGGCCAGAATTATTTTCTGTTGCACACAGTTAAGAGAATATCATAACTATTTTCCCACTGCTTCTTAATGATCATTTCCATTTCTTCTCCCCAACAGTTTCAGAGCAAGATTTCTCACTTCTGTTAATCTGCATATTCATAGCAGTCTAGGCTCTCCTGCAGACTAAACACATGCTATCATAAATGGGATTCACTTCGTTCCTTTCTCTCTGAATGTCCATGCTGCTGCTTCATCTAGGAAATCCATCGGTTCTGAAGAATGGGGTTTTACATCGTTTCCATGCTCTACATATTTTTTCCTTCTCTTGTTTACTCTGTGCCTTCATTTAGGTTTTGTTTCCATGTTTATTTCTCACACAGGCAAAAAAAAACAAAACCAAAACCAAAATAAACCCCAGAAATAAATAGACCTAATATTAGCCAATTTAGCCATGATCAATACTTGGGGAGAGTTGCGTGTGGACCAAAAATATGTTAGTTTTTTTTTTCTGTTGGAAGTTTACATAATCAGCGCCGTGTATACATGATAAGTCAAAAAAATTAAATAGTAAGAATCCTGTCATGTCCTGCTGGTGTTAAGTGCCATTCTGGTTCTCTTAGTTTGCTTTGCCTATTTATATTCCAATCCGTGATATGACTGCATATCTTATAATGTTTCTCAAAGGACAATTTTATTTCTTGTACTTACTAACTCTTAGGGAAAGGAATGCCTTTGTTGTACACAACTGCATTTTAGTAGGAGAGTTTTACACAGACTTTAAATAAATGGTTGAATTAGGAGTCTCTCTACAAGTTCTGGTCACCAGCTCCAGTGTGTGTGTATGGGGTCCACACCACCAACAAGCCATTCTCCAACACCGGGGGCAGGGGGCGAATCTTACAACTCAACTTAATTCCGACCCTATCCGTCTGAGATAGTGTCAGATCCCAACGGTATGGGTTCAGTCTCACCTAATGACCCTGCCCCTTGTTAGATGACAGTTGCAAGCCTAGGATGTCACGTGTGCTTCTGACCCACGAGCTATAAATTAGAGGTCCCCCTCCTGAGGCTGGAGTAATTTGCTAAGCTGCCTCACAGAACTCAGAGAAACATTTTCCTTAACTAGTTCATCAGTTCAGTATAAACATATGTAATTCAGGAACAGCGAGATGAAAGAGAGGCAGAAGGTTAGGAATGTGCAAAGGGCATGGAGCTTCCATGCCCAATCCATTTGTCATTCTTCCAAATCTCCACATGTTCACCAACCTGGAAGCCCTCCAAACCTACTCCTGGGTTTTTATGGAGCTTCTTTACATACGCATGATCGATTAAATCCTGAACATTGGTGACTGATTCAACCTCCAGCTCCTTTCCCCTCCCAGGAGGTCGGGGGTAGGACTGAAAGTTCTAATCCTCTTGGTCGGTTACCCTGGCAAGTAATCACCAGCCCACTCCCCACCCTTAGATGCTCTTCAGAAATTACATCATTAACACAAACTCAAGTGAGTCTGAAAGGAGCTCACTAGGAATATCGAGACACCACTATCACTCTTTATCACTTAGGAAATTCCAAGGGTTTAAGAGCTCTGTGCCAGAAACAGGGATGAAGACCAAATATGTATTTAATCACGATGTCACACTCTCATTGGTGTCTAATAACTTACACTCCAAAAGACTGTATCTCATTAAACTATCAAGTAAAAAAGAAAAGTACCTCTGAGCCGAGTCCCTGGTCTCTGTAACCTGGAACGGCTTCTGGGAAGTATGTAATCAGGATATCTGAGGGTAAGCCTCTGGCATCTGTAGTTTTTAATAAGCTCCCACGTCCTTTCAGTGCACAGCCTCATTGAGTATTAGTGGCCCAGCGGAAGGTTGATAATACTGTAGTGGACTTACTAGTGTTGCCTGCCTGGAGGCCTTCTTCTCTTCCGGGGAAGCCACCTTGATTTTCTTCCAGGAAGACACCCTGCTTCACTCCCAGCCAATAGCTCAAAGGTGGTTGGTCCCAGGCTGCCTGCTGGAAGGGGAAAGAAGCAACCTGTGCAGTAGTAACCAATCCATAGGGACTGGTTCAGGGACCTGATCCAAGCTAGCCGAGTAAGGCTCAGAACTGTCAGTAAAGAGAAGCATTTTTCTCTTGTAAAATCCCTGGGATTTTACTAGGATCGTGCACTAGGGTTGACTGGGGTCAGCTGGGAACTGAGAATAACAACGTCGGCCTGTGGGAGTGGGGGCGCTTAGAGGACGCTGACCTGAGAATGTGGTCAATTCAGAGGAAAACAAAAACTAGAATGGGTAAAAAGGAGAGCAGGAGAGGAAGGGAGGGATTGAGAGCCTAATATTATTTGAGTCCCAGAATCCATCTGTGTGTAATTAGATTAACCCCAGGACTTTGCAGAGTTGTAATGTATTTTAGCCTGCTCCAGGCTGCCATAACAAATACCAACACTGGGGGGCGTAAGCAGTTGGAATTTGTTTCTCACGCTAATGGAGGCTGGAAGTCCAAGATCGAGGTTCCAGTGAGGCCAAGTTCATTCTGAGGCTTCTTCTCTTGGCTTGAAGCAGCTGTCATCCGGCTCACAGAGCCTCCCCTTTGTGTGTCCCCAGGAAGACAGAGAAAGACGGGGGTTGGGGTGGGGCTGTCAGGTTGTTACTATAAGACACTAATCCTATTGTGTCAGGGCCCTACCTTTATGAGTTTACTTGACCTTAATTAACTTTTTTTTTTTTTAAAGATTTTATTTATTTATTTGACAGAGAGAGATCACAAGTAGGCAGAGAGGCAGGCAGAGAGAGAGAGGGAAGCAGGCTCCCCGCTGAGCAGAGAGCCCGATGCGGGACTCGATCCCAGGACCCTGAGATCATGACCTGAGCCGAAGGCAGCGGCTTAACCCACTGAGCCACCCAGGCGCCCCAACCTTAATTAACTTCTTATAGGCCCTTTCTCCACATAGTACCATTGGGAAATAGGGTTTAACCTATGAACAACACAGTCCATAGCATGACTCAAGAAATTCTCCTTTTCCCCCCAAGTCAGTAGGTTGGGTTTTTAGTCACTTAATATGACAGAGTTGTAAAGTCACTGCTGTTGACTTCAGCATTCAGCCCACAGTTCTGTCCTTTTTTTTTTTTTTTTAAGATTTTATTCATTTATTTGACAGAGAGAGAGAGAGATCACAAGTAGGCAGAGAGGCAGGCAGAGAGAGAGAGGAGGAAGCAGGCTCCCTGCGGAGCAGAGAGCCCGATGTGGGGCTCGATCCCAGGACCCTGAGATCATGACCTGAGCCGAAGGCAGAGGCTTAATCCACTGAGCCACCCAGGCGCCCCCACAGTTCTGTCCTTACGAACTAGTCTGACTTCCAAAGCAGACCACAGTAGTGGGCAACAATGCCTTTAGGACAGAAAAGGCCTCTAATGCAATGGTTCAAAAAAAGGCCTCCGGGGGCACCTGGATGGCTCAGTGGGTTAAAGCCTCTGCCTTCGGCTCAGGTCATGATCCCGGGGTTCTGGGATCGAGCCCCGCATCGGGCTCTCTGCTTCACGGGGAGCCTGCTTCCTCCTCTCTCTCTGCCTGCCTCTCTGCCTAGTTGTGATTTCTGTCAAATAAAAAAAAATATTAAAAAAAAAAAAAAAAAAAAGGCCTCCGGAGTCCGCCTGCATGGGTTTCAATTCCAGCTCTGTCATTTGTGTAATTTTCCTCCGTCTGAACGTACTCATCTGTAAGTGGTATGGACTCCCTACTCCTGGAGTTATGAAGATTCGATCTATGAATATTCATAGGATACTTAGAATAGTGACTGGTGCTGTGCTACAACCATGTTTGCGAAATACACAGGCTGACCTGCATTAAATCTCTGCTTGTGCATCTCCAGCGTGTGACTGCATGTCACCCAGCTTCTTGGATCCTTTTTCTAAGGAGGAAAAAGAGGAGCTGCCTTCTTTGGGTGATAGCATGTGTACACTTACTAGCGCAGGTCCCGACATTGTAAACACTGAACAGATGTGTGAACAAATGGGTAAATTGCAATTAGAGAAAGAAGTTTCCCTTTTCGTCTGGAAATTTTCACTTTGAACTTGAGCATATTTAATTTAGAACTACTTCATAGATCTATTAGATTCATCTATTTTTCTCTCTTTACTTAAGAAAGCATCAGTTACCTAATGCTCAGATGTAATTACACGGAAATGACAGTTGTGCCCAAATGAAATAGAATAATTTAGATAAGCATTTGGTAATGGTGCTCTCCACAATTCTTACAAAATCTGGTGCTGAAAAAACAGTAGTGCAGGGGCGCCTGGGTGGCTCAGTGGTTTAAGCCTCTGCCTTCGGCTCAGGTCATGATCTCAGGGTCCTGGGATCGAGCCCCGCATCGGGCTCTCTGTTCAGTGGGGAGCCTGTTTCTCCCTCTCTCTCTGCCTGCCTCTCTGCCTACTTGTGACCTCTCTCTCTGCCAAATAAATAAATAAAATATAAAAAAACAAACAAACAAACAAAAAAACAGTAGTGCAAAGTGGAAGTCTAAGGGAAGCTCTGTACTTAGCGAGCATTTAGATGGATTACTTTTCTAAGAAACTTTCTGTAATGAAGTAAACCATTAGGCTGCCTATTAAAATTATACTCTGTGTATTGAAAATAAAGTCCAGAAAAGCAGAATGGATTGCCTCTTTCTGACGTGTTTAGAAAGGCTTATTCGAAGTCAGGGTTCTACCTGACTTTAAATGAGATTTATAGAATGGAATTCCACTTCAAAGATTTTCTTGAACTGCTGACTTGAGTTGGAGAAAAAAAGATGATAATTGCACGATTTTGCAGGCAGATTCACATTATAAATTAAGTTTTCTCCACTTCACCAGAGTTGGTTAGTCTCAGAAGCAGACCTCTTTTTCTTATCAGGGAAATGGATTCTTGTCCTAAATAGACTATGAAGGTTATTAGAGATTTTGTTTCCAATTTACACCTTAAAATTTTTCTATTTTAAAACTATTCCTATAAAAAGTCAAACAATAAAGATATGTTTAAAGAAGTTTAAATAGTCTTTCATCCTTGACTTCCTCCTCCAGTCTTATCTGCCTGAGGAAACTAATGTCATCAGTGTATTCCCCCCCCCCTTTTTTTTAAGATTTTATTTATTTATTTGACAGACAGAGATCACAAGTAGGCAGAGAGGCAGGCAGAGAGAGAGGAGGAAGCAGGCTCCCTGCGGAGCAGAGAGCCTGATGTGAGACTGGATCCCAGGACCCTGGGATCATGACCTGAGCTGAAGGCAGAGGCTTTATCCCACTGAGCCACCCAGGCGCCCCAGTGTATTCCCTTTTTTAATGAAAACTGAATCATATTGTACGTATTACTCTGCAATTTGTTTGTTTGTTTGTTATTGGTATTTAATGAACCTCTCTCCTCCAGGGCAGTACAGGCATAATATTTCAAGTGAGTGTGCACCAGAATTTATTCACCAGACCATTTGTTTTCAGATTGTATTTTTTGGTCACCACAAAGAATGTGTCCAAAAATATGTACATGTTCTTATGTTGACAAAACATGAAATAGATTTCTCTAATTTGCAGTTATTTCAGGTAGTTTGAAGGTGCTACCACATCCTTATTAACACAGAAGAAAATAATGACCTTTGTTGACAGAAGAAATTGATGATAAAGATAAAAGAACATAAAAAATTAAATAATTTAGGACACGAGTGATCCCATTCACTTTTGCAATGTGGTACTTGTAATACCTGATCTTTGTAAATTATTTCTAGATCTCCGAAGAGGCCATGAAGTCTCCATATTCATGTGAAGGCCTTAGGTAGTTTATCAAAGTGTGGTTCCTCGAGCATGTTCACAGTGAAGATTCCATTGCCCACTACCCAGATATTTTTATTTAGTGGGTTTGGAGTGGGGTTCAGGTAGCTTTACTTTCAACAAAAAATCCTAAAGTGGAATTCCCACGTGAAAGCACTGGGGTGTGCAAGCTTTGGACTAGACCAGGGGTCAGCCAAGTTCAGCTGTCCACCTGTTTTTTTACAGCTTGCAAGCTAAGAAAGTTTTTCACATTTTTAAATGGTTGAAAAAAATCAAAAGAAGTATATTCATGATATGTAAAAATTATCTACAATTCAAATTTCAGTGCCTATAAAGAAAAGTGTTATTGGAATATAGCCACACCCATTCATTCCATATCATCTATGGCTGCTTTGGTGCTGCAACAGCAGAGTCTCATAGTTGCCACAGAAACCATATGGCGATAGCCAAAATATTTACAATCTGTTTCTTTAGAGAAAAAGTTGTGCCAACTCCTGGACTAGATGATCTCTAATGTCCCTGCCATTTCTGAATGTGTTCTATTCACTGTAGTTATTTACCTCCTTTAATATGCAAATACCCTGGAGCTGGTGCAGACACATAGAGGCACGCAGTGTGTGTGAAGGTCAGACATCATGATGACTTTCATGATCAGTCACTTAGAAATTAGGAGGTCATGTGACCAACATAAAATAAATTACATTAGCACAATCAGAAAATGAAAAACAACCACAATAGTTAACACTCTTGTGGCGCATTATACCTATCAGGCCCTGTTTTCAGTGCTTTCCATACCTAGACTCAAGGAATCATCACAACTCTATGGGCAGGACCTATCTTTACCTTTTACAGTTGAGGAAAGTGAGGCATAGATAGTTAAGTAACTCGACTGAGGACACCTAATTATAAGTAGCAAAGTGGGGAATTGAACCGATGCAGGCTAGCTGTGGAATCTGGGCTTGAAAATACTACGCTATTACTGCAAGGGATAAGGTAAAAGAAATTTAAAGGTAAAAATAACTACATTTGGAATCTGATCTTAATTCCAATTTGAAAGCCAGGGGAGTGGATAACTATCCTCAAATGAATATTCTGCCACCTCAGGGTCATGAGGTCTAATATCCTCGGGGCCAATTAGAAACATCACTGAAAGAGGAACACTGCCTTCTCAAACTCAGTTCCTTTTTCTACTTTGAATAACACCGTGGAAACAGTCTTTAAAAAAAAAAATTTTTTTTTAATTTATAATTTAAAATTTTTTTTAATAAACACATAATGTATTATTAGCCCCAGGGGTACAGGTCTGTGAATCGTCAGGTTTACACACTTCACAGCACTCACCATAGCACACACCCTCCCCAGTGTCTATAAGCCTCTCCCTACCCCCCTTCCCCTAGCAACCCTCAGTTTGTTTTGTAAGATTAAGAGTCTCTTATGGTTTGTCTCCCTCCCAATCCCATCTTGAAACAGAGCCTTTTTATCACAGGAAAACTTGGTCGTAAGCTGTGATGGTAACTAGTAGTTGCAGGAAGGAAACCATCATGTGTGTTGGGGATTGCATTCAGCCAGAGAGGGCCTGCCCCACTGAAAAAGGGCCTGCCTCTCATCTCTAGTTTATTACTGACATGTAGAAATGAGGACAATTCAAATTTTTATAGTGTAATTTCCCAATACTTAAAAGTTCAACAGTTAACTCAAATATTAAAAACAAATAAAGCCCACTGTCTGGGCCAAACAAAATAAGACTTCGAACTACAAGTGTGTGACCCATACTTAAGCAATTTTCTCTTTAGGCTAAACCATCACTTTTTTTTTTCTTAAGATTTTATTTATTTGACAGACAGAGATCACAAGTAGGCAGAGAGACAGGCAGAGAGAGAGGAGGGGAAGCAGGCTCCCTGCTGAACAGAGAGCCTGATGTGGGGCTCGATTCCAGGACTCGATCCCAGGATCTGGGATCATGACTTGGGCCAAAGGCAGAGGCTTTAACCCACTGAGCCACCTAGGCGCCCCTAAGCTAAACCATCTTAATTACAAACTTTTCCAAATGGATCTCTAGGTCCAGACCTTTAAGAATCATGGCTGTACCCTTGAACCGTTGTCAAGTTTTGCAGTCCTCTGGAGTTGATGTGAGTTACAAAGTTAACTTTTATTTGACAGACAGAGATCACAAGAGGCAGAGAGGCAGGCAGAGAGAGAGGGGGAAGCAGGCTCCCCACTGAGCAGAGAGCCCCACGTGGGGCTTGATCCCAGGACCCTGAGACCATGACCTGAGCCAAAGGCAGAGGCTTTAACCCACTGAGCCATCCAGGCGCCCCTCAAAGTTAACTTTTAGAAGTTGAAGTCCTACCTGCAGATAGTTACACTATGTTCAAGCCTAATGCGCTTCTCAGGCATGTTATAAGAAATGTCTGCTTTATATTATAGTAGGCAATCTCCACCTAGACCAGCACCATTGATAAGTGTTTTTCCTTAATGGAAAAGTGTATTTTCATAGCTTTTCCAGGAATATCTTGATGCCTTTAATGGAACCATAATCCGCTTATTTAATCTTCAATCATGCAATGCTTATTTCACTGAATATAATGGCTTGTGCACATTCACTAATGGCTCCTAAATAAAAGACTTTTTAAAATTTGAAAGTGCTTCAGAGTACACAAGGAAAAGAAAAAAAACAGAAAAATGCCAGTTGTTTAGTTGAAGTGAAAAAAAAAAATGCCCAAAGTACTGAAACTTGAGTGATAAATCACTGTAATAAAATCATTGAAAAAAATTTGTCATTCTAACAATCTGAAATAGTATTTAAGTTGTTCAGACATTTTACTAAAAATCTACCTAAAGAACTTTCAGATCCTATAGGAAACAGTTTTTTTTTTTTTTTAAGATTTTATTTATTTGACAGACCACAAGTAGGCAGAGAGGCAGGCAAAGAGAGAGAGGAGGAAGCAGGCTCCCCGCTTGAGCAGAGAGCCCGACACGGGGCTCAATCCCAGGACCCTGAGACCATGACCTGAGCCGAAGGCAGAGGCTTTAACCCACTGAGCCACCCAGGCGCCCCAGAAACAGTTTTTTAAAGATTTTTTTTTTTTTAATTTATTTGAGAGAGAGAGATCATAAGTAGGCAGAGAGGCAGGCAGAGAGATAGGGGGAAGCAGGCTCCCTGCCAAGCAGAGAGCCCGATGCGGGGCTCGATCCCAGGACCCTGAGATCATGACCTGGGCCGAAGGCAGAGGCTTAACCCACTGAGCCACCCAGGCGCCCCGAAACAGTTTTTTATAAAACGATATTTTAAAATATTTTCCATGAGGGTCTCTTCAGAAAATAGTGCCTTAAATGGAATTTCAAAATCAATCAAAACTTATTGCTCAAATTTGACTTTTATGTGTTCTGGTTGGAGTTCATGAACTCTGCACAAAGTAAGCATTATTTTGAATATTTTCAGTTAGTTTAATAGATAGTGTCATAAATAAAGGACAAGTTGTCTTCAGAGGCCTGCCTACGAATTTGGAGTGTGAAAAACACGGCACTTTGGCACACAAAAATAATTCTCAAATGAAAATTAAGTAATTATATAAAAGGACAAATAGGACACTGAATTCTTAAATGTGGACCTTTATAAAACATCGATTAAAACAAAATCACAAAACTCTAAATACAATGTGGTATCCTGGATTAGATCAGAAAACAGAAAGAAGACGTTCGTGGAAACCTGCTGAAATATGAATAAAGCCTGGAGTTAGGAGTAATGTACCAATGTTGGCTTCTTGGTTTTGACAAATGCAGCATGGGACTGTAAGATGTTAACGTTATAGGAAACTGGGTGATAGGTATATGGGAATTTTATTTTGGAACTTTTTTGTAAATCTAAAATTATTCCAAAATAAAAAGGTCATTTAAAAAAATCACAGAACAATAGGTGTACTGATCTGTGCCCTTAAAGCTTTCAACAGAATAGGGTAGGCTGACAAAAGTCACATGCATCTAAGTGCCATTTGTGTATGGTATGTATGTGTGGGTGGTGTGTGCAGGTGAAGTGGACGGGGGGAGATGTGTGCAAACTGTTAACACACGTCAATCTTTTCCTCTGAGCCCTACTGCTTGAAGTTTAAAAGGACATAAATGAGGGCAGAAAGTGAGTTCCTAAACATTTTATTCATAAGATAAATATTAATAAATAAAATATATTAGTAAATGATAATAAATACATTTAAACTTTGGGAATTTGTCACCATGTTTAAAAAGATAGATCATCTTAACTGGACAACTTACAATTTTGCTTTCTTCTGTATGCTTTTGATTTTTTAAAACAGTTTTGTGCCTTTTTGTGGTATCTTTAAATGTATACCAATGAAAATGATTATGCTTTGTTTCCAAATTCTATAAAGCACAACTTTATCCTAATTTCTGTCCCTTCACCAAAAAGACTACTTTTTAATAGGAGGTTTCTCGTTGCTGTACAGAACAGAGACATTAATGAGGTGGATGAAACATAGGTCAGCATGCTAAATTTAACAGGTCTGCTTTCAGGCAGGATACAGTAGGTCATGGCAAACTAACACATTCACTGCAAAACCAAAAAAAAGGTAAGAACTACAAAACACATATTTTTAATGATATCAGCGTAAGGAAATAGCATAAACAAAAATTCCAGAGAAAGGAGAACCACGGTCTGAAATAGACTGGCACTTGTTGGCCATCATTTTGCTTAGGGTTTGAGAATTAATCTGGATTGAGGCAGAGAACTCCCACTGGGGAAAAGAGATCCGAGCAGATCTTTCAGCTTTCTTTTGGGCTATGGGAATTGAAAGGAAGCGTGAAGGGTCTTGGTGATAGATGAGAATGATGGGACATCTGAAATGCAAGCAGAGTCTGAATTGTGCCAAATGACATTCTGATATGGCTGAGATCTCAAGAATCAGGATAAGGACCCATGGATCTAGCTGACACAGGTCCCATACAGAAACAAAGGGTGGAGTACATTCATGGCACCAATGACTCCTACTCACCACCTGCTGTGATCGCAGCAGCCAACTGTATCCCCTTTCTCTGTACAAGCACCAATTCTGTGTCAAAGGTTCCAGCAAATGCAAACCATCAGAGGAGCAACCTTAGGTTCAGCGGTGATGGACTGTATGAGTGAAGAGGGCGAGGCTCCTTCCTGGAGACCAAAGGAATCTCAGATGGAAGCAGCCCAGGGTGAGCTCATCTATACACTGACCACTGGGTGCTCTGAAGACGTCCCATATTCCATGAGGAAAATGCATGTCAGCTGTCAGTATGACTCCACCCCCATGACATTAAGAACTGATTCCTGTTTGGGGCTTTCAGTCTTCTGGATTAAATAGGTGTAACATTTTTTTCTCTCTCAGTAAAGATGAATTCACGGTATTTGCCTCGAGGGAGCCAGAATCTTTCATTTATACACAGAGTTGCATTTAAGAATAACAGCCGTGACTCTGCTGAAAATGGTGCAAAGCTAACAGAAGAGCTGAGCTGCAACTAGTGATTGAATGTGGAAACATTTCTTGATGGATCCAGTCACTGTTTTTGTTTTTTAATTTGTTTTCAAACTCCACTACTCTTGGTCTTATTCCAACATGCATTGTTCTAAGGAGCCACGAAGGGAATGCCAAATTCTAGCTTCTTGGGGTACTTCATTTGTCACCAGAAAAGAACAACTTAAACCAAATCAGCAGAAAGATTTGTTTCTGGGCTTGTTAATTACAGTGAAATTGAAGAATTAAAATGCAATGTCATGACTTCCGAAAATATTTCATTCCCTTTATTTCATCCTCATCTCAATGTATAACCAGCCATATTTCATAGCCTAGGGTTTATTTATTGAAACAGAGCAGGTATGTGGTTTTCTCTAAACCACTTCAGCTTGGCCTATTTGTCCATCGAGGCGTTTGCTCAAGTTAGAATGGCTTCTGCTCACTCAGGGCTCTCTCACATGCTTGGTGGTTAAAGAGTTAGATTTATATAAAGTTCTTGACACCACAATAAAAGAGGCCACGTTTATATCAACTGCAAAGTACAATAAAAGCTCAGAAAAACCAAATAAAATCTTGGAACACTGCCAATATATGGAAAGATGGTATAGCATATATTTTTATTTTATTTTGCTTTGCTGATTTGTATACCGAGTTCTCAAAAATGGGGAAAAAATGATACGTTCTAAAAAAACTTAAAAGCAGCATTGCATTGTTTTGTTTAATGAAGGCCTCAATTTGAATTTTGATTATAAACAATAGGAAATTGGAGCCATTTTAGTAGTTAATTTGTCACAAAAGTTTTCCTGGCCACCAAATAGCATTTAATTTACACACTTTTACTCTTATAAAAGATTCTAATAGAGGAAAATAAAATGTCAAACATCAATAAATGTTATTTTAGCAAATATAATTTTTAGAGGTACAATTACTTCGCATATATTAAACAGACAGTAGATAGGAATATCATATATTTAAACATAAATCCATTTAGAAATACTTGCTAGATCTTTTATAGCATCTTTCTCACACAGGTCAACTAGAAAGTCTATAATAAACAGTAGTTGCCATATATTACAGATCAATATTAGTTGCAGATAATTTATAGTTTTTAGAATCAAGTCAATCTTTCACACAAGTTTAGGGTCCTCTGTTACTTCCTTTCATAACATCCTGTTTAGTTTTTCATTTTATTTGTTAAATTATAATTGCTGAATTGTGCAATTTTTGTTAGTGCTTTTCCTGTCATGTTCTGAACTCCATAAGATGTGCGACTACATTTTCTTGTTCACTACACTTCGCTTAATATGTACCCCAGTGCTTAAATCATAGATGTGCTCAATAAAGGTGTGCTTAATGAATCAAGGACTGAAAGGTCTGCACTAGGGGTGGGCAAACAATGGTTCAAATCCAGCTTGTTGCCTGCTTTCTACAGCCATCAAATAAAGAATGCTTATTTTCTTCTTCTATCTTTAAGTGGATCTATTTTTCAAATGGTTATTTAAGTACCTAAATAGCAGCCTCAGTTTTGCTTTTTGAGCCATAAATTCTAAAATATTTACTATTTGGCCCTTTAAGAAAAATGTTTCCTGACCGTGATTTAGACCACTCCTGACCAAAAGAACTATGGCAATGATGGAAATATTACATATTTGTGCCCTCCAATAGGATAGCTACAAACCACATATGGCTATTAACCACATGAAATTTGTTTAGTGTGACCAAAAAAATGCAACTTTTCATTTTAACTAATTTAAATAAGTCCATGTGGCTAGCAGCTAGTTTATTAGCAGCAGATCTAGATATACAACACAACAGACATCACGTGAACACAGTAAAAACTTGGAGATCAAACATATCTCCGGAAAAAAATGAGAAATATTTGAAGGTAGTTTGGCCTTTCTGGCAAAACTGAATAAAAAAATAAAATAAATTATCACCGGTTCATGAAAACAACTAACATGACAACAGTACAAGACCTGAAGGTAAAAGTTAATTCATTTATTTTGGCAGTTACATAGAAACTCATTTAAAATAAGTGGTGGTTGGTTCTTCATTCTATGAACTACGAATGAAAAAAATTATTTTGGATAAGGCAGATAATGTTACTGTTCTATTAATAAGTAAACAAAGGACATTGCTTTTTTTTTTTTTAAAGATTTTATTTATTTATTTGACAGACAGAGATCACAAGTAGGCAGAGAGGCAGGCAGAGAGAGAGGAGGAGGCAGGCTCCCTGCTGAGCAGAGAGCCCTATGTGAGGCTGGATCCCAGGACCCTGGGATCATGACCTGAGCTGAAGGCAGAGGGTTTAACCTACTGAGCCACCAAAGCGCCCCCAAAGGACATTGCTTTTATGAAGATTTTGAAGCTTCTCCTCACTTTATTGAAAGACACATCACTCACTTCCAAAGAAATTCTTGAAATACACAGAATGCTATTAAAGCAAAATGTTCTTCTAGCACAGTAGGAAAACATTAAGAGCACATAAACAAGTAAAAACATTGATATAATCCAACAGTATCCTCAAACAGCATTAAAAAGGTATTAAAGTGGCCTGAGAAGTAAAGATTCAAATTGCAAAGTGAAGTTTAAACACCCACATTTATATGTAATTTCAAGCCTTTTAAGTTGAGAAGCGTTTATAAGGGAAGCTAAAATATGTGCTTTTTAGGACTGAAATTGTTTGCTGCTGTTATTCATAACACTTAAAGTAACTTAAAAAATTTAAAAATTAGAGTATATCTCCTTTTCCTGTTTATATTGTTTCTTACATGTCTATATATGAAATACTACCTCCCTGAGTAAAACTACTTTGGCTGCCGCCTTTTATTTCAAATGATTTTATCATTAGGGAAAAATTTGAAATCATAGTGGACAAATAATCCCTTAATGCTCTTCCTGGCCAGCAAGTAATTTGTCAAAGCAATCCAATTTCCAAATAGCATACAAACTCAATAAGACACTGAGCCAATGCATCTGTTTCTCTCTGCAGAGTATGCACAAATGCCTTTCCTTCTGGGAGAAAATCCTAAGACTGAATTCTCTGAAAGGACAAGTTAGCTCTAGTAACAAAATATCATTTATAATGTCTCTCTGATAAAACTTTAGAATTTTGTAAAAAGTCAAGTTTTATTGAGATACAATTATTTACATGCAGCAATATTCACCCATTTTAAGAGTACTGTTTAATGAACTTGACAAACATACAAATCATGCATTTACTATCCAAATAACATATGGGACATTTTCATCACCCCAAAATGTTCCCTTATACCCTTTTGTAGATGATCCCTTTCTTTACCCACAGTCCACTGGCAACCAGTGATCAATCTGTTTTCTGTCTCTTTTCTAGAATGTCATATCAATGGAACCATAGAGAATGTAATCTGTTGTGTCTGTCTTATTTCACTTAGCCACTTGGTGTAATGCTTTTGAAATTCATCCATGTTGTTGCACGTGCATGTAGTTCATTGCTTGTTGCTGAGAAGTATTCCATTATATGAATATATCACAATAATTTTACCCATTTTGCTGGTGATAGACTTTCAGCTACAGGAATAAAGCAACTATTAACATCTGCTGTGTGGACATAGGTTTCCATTTCTCTTGGGTAAATATCTAGGAATGGAATCGTTGGGTCATATGGTAAGTACATGTTTAACCTTATAAATATCTGCCAAACTGTTCTCCAAAATAACTGTAGTATTTGCATTCGCATGAGCAATCTTCACAGCTCTCATTGTTTTATGTGGGGATCTAACAATATTATCAATCCTTTTAATTTTCATCATTTGAAAGGTGATATGGTGCTATCTCCCTGTCTTCTTGTGCTTTTAATTCATATTTTCCTGACGATTAAAGATGAATACTTTTGCATATGTTCATTGCCATTTGTATATATTCCTTTGTGAAATATTTGTTCAAATCTTTTGTCTTTGTTTTTACTGAATTTTTTGTTGATTTATGTATTCTGCAAACAAGCTCTTTATCAGGTAGGAGCTTTGCTAATTTTTTTTTCTTTCACCAATCTGTGGACTATTAACAATGTCTTTTGAAGGTCAGACATTTTAAATTTGTTAAGTCCAATTTGTGAAATCTTCACTTATGGTTCATGCTTTTGGTGCCTAAGAACTCTTTCCTTAACCAAAGGTCACAAATATTTTTTCCTAGGTTTTCTTCTAGTAGTTTTTTTTTACATTCAGGTCAAAGATCCATTTCAAGTAACTTGTATGCGATATGTGGTAAGGGTTAAGCTTTTTTTTTTAATTTAAAAATTTTTTTTTATTTTGATATGCAGTTGTTTGCAACACTTGCTGAAAAAAAGTATTTAAACCCACTGAATTGCTTTGGCAGCTTTGTCAAAAGTCAACTGACTGAACAGGTATGCACTGATTTCTGAGCTCCCTAGATGTGCCATTCATCTATAAAACTATCTTTAAACAAATGCCATCCTGCTGTCATTATCACAGTTTTCTAGTAAGTCTTGTAAATCGTTATATTTTATATTAAAAAAAGTGAATATTGATATCCTTCAAAGTACCTCTGAAACAGTTGTTCACTATAGAGTGTGGGTAGAGGCCTGCACTGCTTTGAGAAGATGTCTTTCCTCTGAAGATGAAAGAGCTGGTAGTTACTCCAGGTGTTCTACATCCCTGTGTTCCACAGACAGGGGGTTTGCTGAGCCCAGGGGATCCACAGATAGAATTCAGGGCACCCATGATCTTGGTTCTGGAGAAAATGTTCTTCTTTATTTTCACTAACTGCTAATCGTAATTTAGGCTTTCTGTCAGTTATAAATGTGGACAACAAACCTCAGTAGTACTGGTAGTACTCGCAACTGCTGCCAATAGAAGGTACAGATATTTCCATGTCACATTACAGATATGGCTGATATCTTCAAATATTGTTGATATTTATGGTCACTTAAAAATCAGAGTTTTAGAACTGCTACGTGATCTTTTTATTCAATGAGTTAATAAACACACATGTACTATTAAATCATAACTTAAAAAAATTCTTCTAGCAGTGATCTTAATATGATTGGTTTCCTTTGTCATATTATGTATTTCACTTTTATTCAAAAGAAAATGTTTGAGAAGAGGCCCAGAGTCACTTCTAGATAGCCAAAGGGGTCTGTGGCACAGAAATGGTTCAGATTGGTCCTCCGTATTCCCATTTCACAGACCTACTACTTAGGCTGTCTTCCATTACAAGGGTCTTTACTACTACAGTTTAGAATATTGCATTACTACCAGCTCTGCCTTATTTCATCTTATACTATATATAATCATAATATATTGTACTTATTTCTTTCTTTTTATTTATTTATTTGACAGAGAGAGGAGAGATCACAAGTAGGCAGAGAGGCAGCTAGAGAGAGAGAGAGAAAGAGAGAGGGAAGCAGGCCCCCGCTGAGCAGAGAGCCCGATGCGGGGCTCGATCCCAGGACCCTGGGATCATGACCTGAGCTGAAGGCAGAGGCTTTAACCCACTGAGTCACCCAGGAGCCCCCATTATATATTGTATTTCATCTTATTAAGAAAGGTTCAATAAATCTTTATTAAACTCGTGAGATTAGATAATGTTGTAGGTCCAAATCTAGAGATTCAAAGGTGTATCACATGGCTCCTGCCTTTGAGGAACTTCGGTTCCCCTAGGCAGATAAGGAAGTAGGCATGCAATTTACAGTCTCTGTGCCCTAATAAGTATACGTGGGAATGACCTAGATGATGTTCTTACCCTTCACTTGGGTGGTGGTGGAGGTGTGGGCAGAATATCAGCAAATGCCTCCCACAGGAACTGACACACATGAGGACACCTGGAGAATAAGAAAGCAGTAACTAGAATGGGAAGAGACTGCATCACAGAGGAAACATGAGCAAGCATCCAACTCCACTCTGCCTGGAGCCCTGGGGCAGAAGAATGGCCAAGGAATGAGGAGGAATGAGGCATTGCCTATCCCCAGCTCCCCTGCGAATTGTCAAGGAAGACAATCCTTCTCACAAAGCGGAAGCCAAAAGGGCTTCCCACTGTTGATTAGAATACTCAGCTTGCATTGGCCAGTGTATCTGGACAGGCAAGGAGTTCTTTTTCAGTTCCTTCTTTCCCCAGAAGCCCTTAAGCCCTTCTTGCAAGGGCCCCTCCCTATCTTCTGTGCCTTCTTCAGGGTGCCCTCCCCAGGCTATTTTAGTGTGTCTCCTGGGCTGTAGCGTTTCCTTCACTCCTACACTGGTGGTGGCACATGCTCGTGTGTTTAGACATGGGCAAAGTGTAGGGACACCCGAATATAGACTTAGAGCCCCGCGCTCTCCTTTAGCACTTCAGCCGCAGGGGACCCTAGAGCAGCGCAGGGGACCCTAGAGCAGCGAGATCCTCTCCTATCCTGGATTGAATGAGTCATTTATTATATCCTAAACAGAGACTGTTACTAAGAAACATCCCTATTTAAACTGTCCTCAAGCCGGGCAGCAGCAGGGGCTGCTCAGCTAATTAGGGACTAATGGACTCTTTAGCAACGTTATCAGCTGTGACAGAGTCTTTCCTGCCTCTGTCTGCCAGGGTACAGGGACCATTCTCTGTGATGGGCTCCATTTTCACTTTGTTTATCAGGATCTAAATGGAGCAAATTCCAGCCTCATATCCCCGATATCTCATGAAGGTAGGAGTGTAGATATAAAATCTTTCTATTTTTGAGGGTTTCTATTTAGTCCGGGAAACTGCTTCATCTTGCCCAGTAGTAATCCTTATGGGAAACAGACTGCTTACCTTTTAGAGGTTTCTGCTTCCAGTTACTGAGGTGACATTACCTTTTCTGAGGAAGAGATTGGTGCCCTTTCTTGCTCTTCTGTAGGAAAGGACTTTTTTTTTTCATTTTTGGTAGGCATTTTTAATTATGACCACAAAATTTCATGACTTCACTTACCTGGCATTATTCTTTTCTCTCAGAGGAAGGGGCTAGTTTTTTCCCATGGAGGATCAGTGTATTCATTTCCTCCCTTTTCTCCACAGCATGTTCTGAACATGTTCACTGCTAGGCATAGGACAAACAGTAAAAATGATATGTTTTCTGCCCTTCTAGGATGGACAAAGGAAATACAAACATTTTAAAGGTAAGTGCAATAAAGTCATATTCATGTGTACAAAGTTGGGACATCACAAAAAAGACAGTGACTTATATGTGGAGGCAACATCATAAATATTGAAGGACAACATAGGAAAGTGTTGACCAGAAGAGAAAGGGATGTTAGCCTTCCTGGGAGGGATCAGTAAGGGCAAAGTCCAGATGGAGGCAACACTTGAGATATTACAGGAGTCACAGAAAGTCTGAATACTGAAACTATGATGAGATGGAGCGCAGCAAAGGATTATGCTGATGAAGTAACCAGGAAGAGCATCACAGAAGATTTGGACGCCATGTCCATGTTGAAGAGTTGGGATTCTCCCGTAAGAAAATGGGAAGCCCACAGAAGAGTTAAAGGCAGGGGTAGGAGACTGATGCCAAGGAAACCAGGAGGGTACTTATGAGACCCTGAACTTAGAGAGTAGTGGGACTGGAGAGGAGAGGCAGTGAAGAGAAACATAAGAGGTTGAATGGAAATGACTTAATGTTTAAATGGATTGGAAGGAGAGAGAGAAGTCTAGGGTGATTTTGGTTTTCAGAGGCAAGTTCCCTTCACTGAAAAGGAGTATCAGAGGAAAAGTGCTTTTGACAGGAAAGTTTAATTTTAGACAGGTTGATTTGGAGGTGCTAGGGGAAAACCCATTGGGAAAGGCAATGTCTATCAGGCAGGTGGGTAAACATGGCTAAAAGCATAGGAGAGAGATTCAGGAGGGAGAATTAGCCCAGAAATTACATCTGAGTGAGCATCACCAGATTCAGGCAGTTTTGGAAGCCAAGACCATGTTTCTTGGAAAGAATATAGATTGAAAAAGGCCCAAGGACAGAGCCCTCAAAAGAAAAAACTAATATTTGAATGATGAATAGAGAAGAGTCTGCAAAGAAGGCTGGGAGGGAACAAATAATGGGAGAAAACTCTAAAGTAAAGTGGCTCTTTTGGTTTCTGGGAAGCAGGTTCTTGGGGGTCAGATGTCCCCTCTACCTCCCTAAATCTTATGCCCTGTTTCTCTCTGTGTTGGCTTTATCTCTTCTCTCTCAAGATCTCTTCCTCTGCTCATTTGCAGTTTCTGACCCTCTTAATTTTGGCTTCACGTGATGAAATGTTGCCTCCAGAATCTCTTTATACATCATGACCTTTTAGCTCCCATGCCAAATTCCTGAGAGAGAATCTGTTAAGTCTGACCCTTCTATTTTTTTATTTAATTTTTTTTTCAGTGTTCCAAAATTCATTGTTTATGCACCACACCCAGTGACTCTTCTTTTTGAGCCGGATCACAATCAGGGATCTAGGCTACTCCGACCAGGTCTCTAATCTCACTCCTATCTCCTACGGTCTTAAGTATAAAATATGGTTGCCCAGGTTCACCCTTTGGTAGAAGATATGGGCAAGAAGAAAAGAATGTGGTGAAGCTGAACAACATCTATAGTTTAAGAAAGATGAGAATCCTCAACAATGGCAGATACCAAAGCATGGTAAAGAAAGAGTCCTTTGGATCTAATGATATGGATGCCACCTAGGCCCCTGGTCAGTTGCTGGAATGGCAAAGAGGTATCTGGTTGCTCTGAGTTGGCAATGAATAAAGGCAGGAAGTGGAGACATAGAGTTGTGGCTTCCCCTAAATCAGGATCTTAACCTCAAACTTTATAATATAAAGGCAAGGAAGGGGGGTGATATTGATATAGAACACAGAGTCTAGTGGTAGCTCTAACTATCCTATGGGTTCTATGTTGCATATTGGATATCTTTATCATTTGGGTGTTGCACAGACAGCATATCCAAAATTGAACAATACCCCCCTAATTCCCAAGCAACCCTAGACTTTCTCCCTCAGTAAGTGGCCATACTACTCAGCTAGCCAACCAAACTAGAAACCTAGGGGGGAGGTGAAGGGTGAGTATCTTAGACTTCATTCTCTCCCTCACTTATGATACACAATCAGTAACATACATGATAATTTTGTCCCTTGGATTATCATTATTTTTTATTTTCCATTTCTACTTCCTCTGCATTAATCCAGGCATTATCACTTTTCATTTAGGTTTCTGAAATGGGCTCCTAACTGCTGTCCCGGCCTCCTGCTAGATGCTACTCCAATCCATCCTTTAGCCTATAGTCACGGTGATTTTTCTAAAATAGAAATATATAATCACATCACTCTTTTCTTAAACTCCCTCAATGAAACCTTATGCTGTGAAAGGAAACATACGTCTTTAGCATGGCATTCAAAGTCTTCTAGATTTAGGATCCTGTCAAACCTCTTTGTGATCTTATCTCTGTACTCAACTGTTCACATCAAATCTACCTTCAGGCCCTTATAGGAGCATGCTCTCTCACGTTTTTGAAATAATTGTTGCTAATCCTTATTGAGAGGTTACTATTTACAAAGATCTCTGTTAATTGATCTATTCTTTCTCACAACCCCAACTGGTCTGTTACCCTAACCCAGTTGACAGACCAAAAAATGAGCCACAAATCAGTTATGTAACATAACCAAGGTTACACAGCTAGTGAGGGACACAACTAGAATTTGAACTCTTACCAGTTTCTCTACAGAACCCATTCTTTTAACCACTGTACATAGTACTACCACACTGCCCCTTCTTCTGGAAGACCTTTCTTTTTTCACTTTGCTTACCTCATACTTACTTTTTATCTCTGGCTTCTCCTTCCATCAGAATTCTGAAAAACCTCTCACAAAAAATATCAGTGAACTCCAAAGGAAAATTTTCCATTCTCTTCTTACTTGATTCTCAAATGCTTTCAACCACTCCATAGGTCACTGAAATATCATATGGTCACTCCATAGGCCCTGAAATATCTTCTTCTGTGGTTCATGTGATGATATTCTTTGGTCTTTCTAATTTATCTGTGAATGTGCTTTCTCAGCCTCCTTTGTTCTTCATCCTCCTCTACAGAATCTTCGTACTGTCATCATTAAAGATTCAGTCCCACTTTTCCCATTCTTCTTTCCCTGTGCTTTTTGTCCTAGCTTCAATTTCCATCTATATGTTGATAACTTCTAAACTTGTATTCATGCTTCCCTTTGTTCCATATAGACCCTTACACATAAGTGCTTCTTTAACATTGCTTGAATTTCTCAAAGGCACTCTACACTCAACATATTCAAAATGGAATTGTCAGTTTTCTCCCAAATATTGCTCTCCAGTGTACCTCAGCACTGCTTTTCATCTAGTTAAATAATCTAGACAACTGTTACATCCCATTGACCAAAGAGGAGTAGGAAAAAAACCCCGTAGTCCACCTTAGATTTATTTCACTTACTGCAGCTGAGGGAATGCACTCCAGGGGAACTGTAGGTTGTCTCAATAAAGTAGAGTTTTAGGAGCTTTTTTCAGGCTTTAGGCCTATACTGCATTGTTATAGAGAGGATTGAAAACCATGGGATCCAGTTTTGAATTGGAGGTTGTCAAAAAGCTAGGGAAATCTAATGACTAGCTTTGCTTTATTTTTTAAGATTTATTTTATTTGTGTGTGTGAGAGAGAGCATGTGTATGCATGTGCAAGAGAAGGGGGAGAGGTAGAGGGAGAGGGGAGGGAGGGAGAATGTCAAGCAGACTTTATGCTAAGTGCACAGTCTGCCATGGGGCTTGATCTCAGGACCCCGAGACCATGACCTGAGCCAAAATCAAGAGTTGGATGCTTAACTGACCGCACTCCCCAGATGCCCCTTTGCTTTTTTAAAAAAACAGGAACACTAAAGTGGGCTGAGGGTGGTCACTGCTAAAGAAGTAGGAGTCATTTACATGTTAGAAGAGAGGATGTTGACAATGACCTTGTCTTTGTTTCAAGTATGCCATTGAGTGAATATTAATCATATTTTTCATTTACTTTATATTTTAGTGTCTCCAAGTTTTAGCTAGGTAATTTTGGGAAAAATGACTTGAAGTCTCAGCTTTAATTTTCTAGTACAAAAAAACAAAAGAATTATCTATTATTTCAGACAGAAAACTCAAAATTACTTTACATATCGTTTTAGTTGCACACATATTTTCTTTCACTTTAGTACTGAAACATTCTTTAGGTTTCTAAGAAAAACCCCCAAATAATATTCTAGCCATTTGCAAAAAGAGTTCTGATTGGCAGACTATGATACCTACCCATTTAGAGGCAGGACATCCAAGAAATCATCAACTGCTTGAGGTCTAGAGGGTTATGCATCCACCAATATCTTGCTTTTCTCAAGAGGAAACTGAAAAAATGGAAGAAGACCAACACAGAAGACCCTCAAATGATCAAGAGGTAGGATAGTTGCTATAGTGGGTAGGTAGTTAGCCTGTCAAGCCAGAACATCAGGAATTGAATCATGCCTTTACTGTTTCATAGCTTTCTTCCTGCATCCTCCTCCTTGGAGTAAGTTGCTTGACCTCTTTGTATCTGAATTTCCTCTGCAGTACAGCAGCAGAAATAATACAGTCCCTTCCTCTTAGGATTATTATGAGGATTGAATAAGTTAATAAAGTACTTAGAACAGCACCTAGCACAGCATAGGCACTCAATAAATATTTACTTGGCATTATTATTTTAACCCATCATGTCATTTGGAGTTTAAAAAACCTTTTAAAAATTGAGTAGTTGCCAAGGACACTCTATGAATGGTATGTATGTAAGAGAAATATAAAGTTGGAGTCACCTCTAAAATTTTTTAAACAGATCTGGCCACTCAAGAAGACTCCTTCAGAGAGAGCTGCTCAGAGGCCAGCACATTTGAGAATAGTGAATCTGGAATTATGTTAACATATTGGAACCTTCCATGGAGACTGGGATGGTGAAAGAGCAATTTGAATAGTAGACTTTCAAAACTGTCAAGGAAATTGATGATGTATTCCTGCTTGCCAAGAAGGGGCTTATGCAACACCTTTGGACTGAATATGAGGCCAGTAAAAATGGAACTTCTGGGGAGATTCAACTTAATCTATAACTGAATTCTTCTCTTCCTGTTAAGCTGGCCATTTTGACATCTATTAACTATACATGTAAGTGGAGTAAATATTTTTTTGATTATGACATCTGTTTAAATTGGCCTTCTGTGTCTGTTCATACTTTCGGTTAAACTATACGCTGTTAGCATTTACTGGATTGGAGGTGGTTTCTTTGGTCCAGAGAAAAAGTTTGCAACCAAGAATAAATTAAGATTATTTTAAAAAATCATCTGTAGTACATAAGAAAGTTCTTTGTATCTTTTTATTTCGTGACTAGCCATTTGTGCATTTTTGGAGGGTATGTTTGAATTAAGTTTACCGGCACATTTATGTAGAAGACTTGTTATCTTATTTTTTTTTAAGATTTATTTTTTGACAGACAGAGATCACAAGTAGGCAGAGAAGCAGGCAAAGAGAGAGAGAGGAGGAAGCAGGGTCCCCGCGGAGCAGAGAGCCCGACGCAGGGCTCGATCCCAGGACCCTGGGATCATGACCTGAGCTGAAGGCAGAGGTTTTAACTCACTGAGCCACCCAGACACCCCGAAGACTTGTTAATTGATTTGTCAAGTCATTCACAGATTGCTTGCCTATGCTTCCTTGTATTTTATGTACAAATATCTAGGCTGGAGACTATTCAAGAAGCTAGAAACAACCTAAAGGTCTAACAATAAAATAATGGGTAAACAGAATATATCTCATTAAGATGGACTTTTATGAAATCATTAAAAATGATCATTATGAAGGCAGTGTAGAATCATGGGAAAATGCTTCTTATATAATATTAGGTAAAAGAGGCAAAATACAGAAGGGTATGTTGACTACTAAGGGAAATACAATGTATGCATTTGGACCAACTGAAAATAACTACTTGATCGTGGGAATATGAGAAATTTAAGTATATTTTCTTCACTTCTCTTTAACAATAAAAGAAAAAAGTAAAGAGCTTTAAATGGCATGACCAAATTATTTAAGAGCCAGATTCCTCACTCATTTTTCATGGATTTGTAAAAATGACAGCTTGTGTGTTAAAGCAACTTGAACTTCAGCCCAAAAACCTGACTTGTTTGCCTCAATAGATTCACTGTATCTTGACTTTCTTAAATTCTGTGCAAATTTCAATCCCAAAGGTTTGCTATCTTTATTAATATGAAAAGATCTCATGGGTGAAAAGATACCATAATCAGAGATAAACAGGAGAAGCAGAACACAGGGTGTGGAATGTCCACCAAAAGATATAATGGCCTTTTGAAGAGCTGTTCATAGTTGCTATATAAATTTTTTAGAAGTTAGAGTTTTGAGAGATATATAGATAAAATACAGAATATTTTCACATTCTTAAAATTTACTTCCACATTAAATCTTTTACATTGCAATTAAAAGACACAACTATTAAAAGAAAAGTGGTTGCAAAAAACCCACAACTCAAAACCCAAAATTTATTAACAAGCCCTCTTGGAGTAATGCCTGTTAAAGAACGTTAGCTAAAGGCAGGGGGGGGGGGGGTTGTGAAAATCTGGTTTCCTTTGTATTTATTCTTCGGCAGTGACTGAAGAAAGGGGGATCTAACCTTCTTAGATACAGACCTCTTGAGCATGAGCCAAGATGGAGGTCCATTTAGGGCAAGGTTGTGAGTACCCTTAGGATTTGCATTATCCTGAGCCCTGGGATGGAATGCAGTAGACACTACAGGGCCTGGCAGGGTATTCCATGTTCTTGGGCATAAAACTATCTCAGAGGAACCATTTTAAGACTGACTTATTAAATGATAAACGCTTGGAGATTCCCTTAAGATGCCCATTCTAACTGAGTAGATTTGAGGTAGGGACTGAGGTCTTGTATTATAAGAAGCTCCCAGGTGATGCTGATGCTGTTGGTTCATGGATTGCATTTTTGAGTAATAAGCTCTAAGCTTGGTTTACCTGAGAAAAATAAGGAATGAAGGAAATTTCCTGCTTAATCTTTGCTTTCCATATATTATCTATAGCTGGTAACTAATCTTTGGACAGGGAAGTACATCATGGAGTGGACTCCAATTTTTTTTTTTTTAATCACTCTGGGGGTCAGAAAGATCAGTATTGGTCACTAAGAAATACACCCTGTAACTCTTACATTGAAGTCTTTATTCATTGCTCTGTTTTCACCGGCTTTTGGGAAGTTATTGCCTTAACATTATGATGTGTGCACATCCGCTTGGATGGCTACTTTCAAAATTTCATTTATAAACAGATCTCTTTATAAAATCCCTTCTCTGATTCTTTTCATGACCCTTTTATATATGATATGTAAAATGCCAGGGTTTTGGTATTTAATAATCAGCAATTGTCTTTAGGTTTGTTCTTAGTAATTAATTAAGATTTAATTAAAAAAAGTAAAGTTATGGGGCCGCCTGGGTGGCTCAGTGGGTTAAACCCTCTGCCTTCGGCTCAGGTCATGATCCCAGGGTCCTGGGATCGAGCCCCGCATCGGGTTCTCTGCTCAGCGGGGAGCCTGCTTCCTCCTCTCTCTCCCTCTGCCTGCCTCTCTGCCTACTTGAAATCTCTGTCTGTCAAATAAATAAATAAAATCTTTAAAAAAAAATTAATGTCTTCGGCAGGAAACCTATTGATTTTCATTGATCTTCCTAACATTTTTTTAAAAGATTTTATTTATTTATTTGTCAGAGTGAGAGAGTGGGGCAGGCAGAAGGAGAAGCGGGCTCCCCGCTGAACAAGGAGCCTCATGTGGGACTCAATTCCAGGACCTTGGGATCATGACCTGGGCTGGAGGCAGATGCTTAACCAACTGAGCCAACCAGGTGTCCCAGATCTTCCTAACTTATAATTAACCACTATTATTTGTGTTCAAGTCTTTCAAAAGTGGCCTCACAATGTAACTTTTAATTTTAAATTACAAAGTTCTTATTATACCTTATCATATACTTATGAGACAATAAAAACTAAGTATGAGATATAGTACCCAAACTGGTAAAAATGAATACCTTATTTCGAATGTCAATCGGTTCTTATTATTGAATTATTTTATTAAACCTGCAAACAGTGAGCTGAAATAGCTCTTATATTTCCTATGAGAACACATTTAAAAAAAAATATTTTATTTATTTATTTGACAGAGATCACAAGTAGGCAGAGAGGCAGGCAGAGAGAGAGGAGGAAGCAGGCTCCCTGCTGAGCAAAGAGCCCCATGTGGGGCTCGATCCCAGGATCCTGGGATCATGACCCGAGCCGAAGGCAGAGGCTTTAACCCACTGAGCCACCCAGGCACCCCGAGAACACATTTTTATAGAAAACATATCTACATATTTTTTTTCTATTTGCTTTATTTGTATGCTTCAATATAGTATATTTATATTGTATGCTTCAATATAGTACTAGACCTTAATTCTTTGGCTCACAAAAAACTTGGAGACCACAAAGGTAGACAAAAGTAAAAGACAAAAGTAAAAAACAAAAGGGTGGTCTTTAAACAGACATTGGGCATTCAAATAACTATGTTTGGGGCACCTGGGTGGCTCAGTCAGCTAAGCGTCTGCCTTCGGCTCAGGTCATGATCCCAGGGTCCTGAGTTGAGCTCCTTGCTCAGCAGGAAGCCTGTTTATCCCTCTCACAGTCCTCTCGCTTGTGTTCCCTCTCTTCGTGTCTGTCAAATAAATAAATGAAATCTTAAAAAAAAATCACTATGCTTTCAGGATAATAATTCCTAGAGTGAATGAGGAATGGGTGAACCATTCTGAAGTATTATTGCTTGCTCCGTGGATGTATACTACGGTTATGATTATTAAAGATCTATATCCCTAATGCATGTTATTGAACTACTCTGTTGTTCTAAAGATGTTCAATGAAGTTTTGTTGGATTTTCTAATGTCTTACTTGATGAAAACACACATACTCTGTTCTTTGAAAGCTACAGAAATTCGGTCTTCTGTTTCCTATCTTTCAAAGATGGCACTTCTCATCTGGCCAACAAACAGCTATCCTATCCTCCTTATGCATTTGCATCTCTCTACAATAGAGAGGTTGGAATCTAAAAATCAAGACATAAATGTGTATACAATGTCACTCCACGAGACACCTATGACCTAAGGCTCTGTAACACTGCTCTATTTACTTAACAAAACTCCATGAGATTTTGTTTTAATTTTTATAATAAAAGAATGGTTAAGGAGATCTTGGTTGAACTTTCTATGGTTTCATTAATCTTAAAGGTAGAAATTATGCTATTAACAGCAAAAATTTTAATGAAATCCTTTCTTCTCTAAGCAATTCTCTAATAAATTGCAACCAATTTATTAGAATGAAAACATTACCAATAATCTCATCAACAAAAGTAGATATCAAAACTGTGCTAAAGATCTAAAATATGAAGCATATTTTAAAAGAATTTCAAATCTGTTTATATTCAAGACAAACAACAGTATTTGCTATCAATGAGAGCAAAGTTAACTAAGAAAATAATTTACCTTGCAGTAGTTTCAATATCTACACTCTAAATGTTGACCCTCAAAAAGTCTAAATATCATTTCTCAGTACAGTGTAATGGGCACTTCAGGGATGGCTTCTCGAACCTAGCAGAAACTGGTAATGTGAATAGTTTTAGAGCCTTTAAAGGGAACAATTTATATACACAGAAAGATACTTCGCATTCCAATATATGTTAAAAGTAAATCTCTTTGCCTTCAATATTATTTTTAGTTCTGTTCTTCTAAGTTAAAGTAGAAATACAACACTTAATTTTTTCATGATTTAAAGTCTCTTTGTATGCCTTTATTCATAGAGGTTTACCTGCAGCTACTGTCTATTAAAAGTAGAAATATTCTGAAGTCACCAGAATGCAGAGATGTTTGTTGTTATAATCAAATGGTATCTGGAATTGTTTTATCTTTCCCCTGAAACACATTATTTGAGTATACTTTGCTTGATGGAAAACCATCGTTGAGTCTTTTGCTTAAAGAGTTGTAGCAGTAATAGAAGACTGGATACTTTCCCGAGAGGGGAGCTAATTCAGAATATATGTGCACTTAGTTCAACATGATTAGCTAATGCACACCAAGTCCCATGTTGACCAAATGGTGAATTTTAGATTGGAATTTGTATACTTTTTTTTTTCTCAAATTCAACATGTTCAATCATAACTGTCTGAGTACAAGTTAAAGGCTTCTCCTCCCATGAGATTTAAATACATGCTACTTTGTTCTGTGCTGAAATGTGTTAACTCTCTTATTCTGGATTGTCCATTGGAAAACTCTAATAAAAACAGAATAATTTTTTAAAGGTCTTCCACTGACAGAACATCTGCAAACTTAATGAGGCAATCCATTGAGATAAATACACCAACTAATAAATCCCCGTACATGCAGCCAGTAGCATCACTGGCCAAGTACAAACCATCTGGGGAGGTTTGGAGACTTTCAGTTCCTTTGGTCACAGGTTAGCAAAGCACATATTTCACATAGCGGATTATTTCTTAAACAGTCCTCCTACCTGAAAATAAGCCCTTCTACTGACTACATTTAGAAACAACCTAAAGGAACCCATAATTAAGGAGGAGAATGGAACAGAAGCGAACAGTTTAGGACAAAGGTAGTTCAGAGTAAAGGACTATGTGTTTGTGTACATACTTTTTTTCCTTCCCAAATATCATTATCTAAATCTTAACTCTTCCATATGCCTCTTATATGTGTTTTAATGAATATATTATAAACTCCTCAAGATTAGGAACTGTCACAGTCTAGTTCTATGAATCTTTCTCCCAATCTATAGTGTCTAGAATAGTCTTAGTCATAGTATTGCAAACAGACAGTGGTTGACTGAATTTTGTGCCACATCTACAAAGTACTTTTATTGAGATGTGGGAAATTAATAAAAGATTAGTTGCAGATTCAATTTAATAGTTGTATGAATATTCATATTTTATTTTCCTTCTTGAGGCTGTTTTGGCATACTGTGTTTCTTTGAAAACTTTTTCCATTTCATGCATTTATTGTCATAAATGTATTGGCAAATTTCTTGGCATGCTCCCTTTTTTAAATTTTTATGTTTTTAAAGATTTTATTTATTTATTTAACAGAGAGAGAGAGAGAGAGATCACAAGGAGGCAGAGCAGTAGGTGGGGGGGGCGCAGAGCAGGCTCCCTGCTGAGCAGAGAGCCCAATGTGGGGCTTGATCCCAGAACCCTGAGATCATGACCTGAGCCAAAAGCAGAGGCTTAACCCACTGAGCCACCCAGGCAACCCGGCATGTTCCCTTTTATACTCCTGATACTGATTATTTGTATGTTTATCTTTTTAATGATTAATCTTGCCAGAGTTGTATGAGTTTTATTAGTTATCTAAGAACCAACTTTTGAAGGTGTTAATCGTCTCTGTGTATTTCTTTCACTAACAATATTTTGATTTTTAGTCTCTTCCTTCTCTAATATGTTTCAAAGCTAATGTTTTCTTATGTTACGGTTTAGCTCATCTCACAAGTTTTGATGCGCAGTGTTATTATAATTCAGTTATTTTATTACTCAAAATATTTTCTGATTTCCACTGTGATTTCTTCTGAGACTCAAAAGTTGTTTACATGTATAATTCTTAAGTTTAAAGCATATGGGAATTTTCTACTTAGATTTAAAACAATTTTTTTAAGCTTAAGTGCATTGTGGGTCAGAAGCTATAATTTCCATTTTTTGAAAATTTATTAAAATTTATTAATTTATATTGTCAGGAGACAATATTTACAGGATTGTAAAGTCTGGGCTCAAGTGGTTTAAAAAGGTGGCTCTTTTCAGGTGGGGACCAGACCACAGTTTGGAAAAGTTCATGACAATAGTTTTATGATTGGTATCTCTAGCAAGGGAAAGGTCTTGAAGCCAGTCTTGGTAAGCAAACTGTTACTTGATAAGTGAGCTTTTTGCCAGGGTGAGTGGATTGTCCAAGATAAATTAATATATGAGTTTTTCCTGAAACAATGAAGTTATTTATTGTCTTAACAGTCCTAACTTTCCTGGGCAAAGTTTTTCTTTTCTTTTTTTTTTTTAATTTTATTTTTCAGTGTTCCAAGATTCATTGTTTATGCACCACACCCAGTGCTCCATGCAATACGTGCCCTCCTTCATACCTACCACCAGGCTCACCTAACCCCCCACTCCCCTCCCCTCCAAGACCCTCACTTTGTTTCTCAGAGCCCACAGTCTCAGAGTTCGTCTCCCCCTCTGAAAGTTTTTCTTTAACAAACAAATCATGTTGGTATAGGTGGTCTCAGTTCTTAGACCCCTTAGCTCTGTCAGATTAATGCAGATGGTTGCAGTTCTCAATGTAAGAGTACCTTCAGAAACTGTCAAGGCAGAATCCTTTATTACTACAGAGAGTTCTAATAAACTTAATTTTGCTTTATTAACAAATTGGGGATATTTTGGGGGAGTTCAAAAACAAATTTATTCCTTTAATCCTCATAACAACCTTGTAAATAAATTATATTCTTGTGTTTCTTTTACAGATGAGAAACTGAGGCATACTGAATACTAAAGTGGCTTACACAAGGACACACAACAATTTAACTCACATGAATCTAAACTATTCTACTAATATTACTGAGTCTATCTGTCCCCGAAGTCTACCTTTGAAGATACCATAAAGGATCCTATGTCCTGACCCTCTCTGCCCTATGCAATAATTACAGTACTGATTATAGTAATTAGTAATTTTGTTGTCTTCCTCACTAGACTGTGAGCTCTTTAAGAACAGGGGCATGTCTTGTTTACCTCCATGCTGCCAGAACTGAGCATAACCTCTGACACATGATAATCATTCACTAAATGTTTCCAAAATGAAAACTAAATGTTTCCAAAGTGAAACCCCACTTTACAAATGAGGCTCAGCCATATTAAGAGTCTTGCTGTAGCCCAGTTAGAATGTAACTGTCATGACTTATGCTCCTGCCAGTACCCCGCAATCCTTAGCTCAACTGTAAATGAGTTCTCCAACAGCAGTTTTTATGAGATGGGAGTCTACACACACTGCAATGGGGATTGATACTTATAAAGCCACAGTCCTATCAAAATATTATATTTCTTTGTTTTTTTGCTGAAATATTATCATCTCAGTGTGATCATACAGGTTATCTCATGTGGATTAGCTTGAGTCACACAAATGTCTCTAATAAAAACAGAAAGTATTAATTGGTAAATGTACTTTCTAACAACGTTTTAAGACCCGGGGAAGTTACTAAAAAGTTCTCTTGGTTTTGAAAGAGCTGGAATTCACTTCTCTATACTAAACAGGGCTTTACATATATGAAGTTTTTTTTTCTTTATTATAAGGAGAAAATAATGTTATATAAATATTTGGTCATCAGGGGAAAAGTTCAAAATTTGACATATCTGCGAGTGGGGCCTGGGGTGGCAAATATGAGTGTGTGCATGCTTGCTTGTAACTGTATAGATGAAAGAAGACTGGTAAAAAGTTGATAATTACTGAAGTTTGTGATGAGTACATGGGGATTCATTGGATTCTTCACTTCTGAACACATTTGAAATTTTCCATAATAAGCTTAAAAATGGTTAATATCCCCAGTATTGTGCTAGATATATAAAGTACCTGATCATTCACATATATACTGGCTGCAAACTTAGTATCACAACCTAAAGCAAAAGTTACTCTTTTCATCTGCGGATAGACTCTAAAATTTAAGAGAGTAGCTACTTCTTCTGCTGGAAGAATTTTCATAGTCTTTTGCTGAGCATCAAGGAAGCTTTTCCCCAACTGTCCATCTCTTCTGTGTCCACCTCTATATTAGAAACCTCAAGATTTCTGCAGATGAAAGGAAGCTGCACCATACCATGCTCAGCACAGGCCTTCTTTCCTTCACTCCTGCTTTTCTCAGACTGGCTTTCTACAGAGCACAAGGTAATTCCATTAAGTGCAATCCAGCCCTTGATTTTAGTAAGATAAACAGCTTCAAGAATCCTGAAAGTGATGATCTCACAAGATGTATATTCCTTTAAGGGCACAAAATATTTCGTCATGTAACTTAGATTAAAACACACCTAGTAAGCACTTTTTATGTCTGCCTGGTTCCTGAGTGTTTTTTACCCCTTTAAATGTGGATTTTCTCCTCTGGATAACATGGAAAATTCTTCTAAAATCTGGAGAAAAATGCAAAAGATCTTCTGCACCAACTAATTTTATTATATACACACCTCTACCATTCCTGTCAATAAAAGTTTTTAAGTCAGTAAAAGTCAAAATGTGGTATGCAGCAAATATCTAAAGTCTCAAATATAGAACAGAAAACAAATGTCAGATTACAATGTCCTACTGATGTACTAATTCAGGAATGTGGGTCAATCCTTTTTTAAGATTTCCATGAGTTCTTATTTTATTAATGTATGCTTTGACAATGGAAAAATAGATTATGATATTCTGTTGTTAGCTAGTATTTTATTGTTTATTTAAAATATAGAGCAATGTTTTTCAAATATTTACATAACACAACACAAATGTTCAGAAGAGCAAAATTAGCGATAGGCTCCACAGATACATCTAATACCTTGCTTCAACTGAAATCATTGCTGCTTCTTCAGGGCAATAATAGCATAACATCTGGGAGATTTCACAGGATCAAATAACTTCACAAGTGCAACCCATGCAATATCTTCCTGCAAATTGATAAGTGATTTAGCAATTTGTTGAAGATAAGAATGAAAGATGAGTCAGACTATACACTGTAATATTTAAAAAAAAGAACATAAAAACCAAACTATGTAAAAGAAAATTATTCTTTGTTGAATGGAATTAACATTTATAATTTCACCTCTGCGGAAATAAAGAGGTATATAGCTAGTGAACTACAAGGTTACTCTTTGCTGCAATTGTGAAAAATGAAGTGGTCAAAAAAAAATTGGGTATTACTGAAACAAATTATTATATGATGAAACATTATCCAGCTTCTGTAGTATATTTAATGAGCTGGGAAAATTTTGAATAAAATGAAACAAATTATACGCAAAACTGTACTTATAATTTGATTCCAATTTTACTTAAAGCAGGCATAGTGTGCTCATACATATATGTGTTAGCATATATATATTAGAGAAAGGCACTAGAAAACATATCAAAAATTGAAATTAATGCTGAAAGATGAAATTTTTTTAATTTTTTATATTCTTCATTTAAAATCTCTAACATAAATATTACTCTTATAATAAAATATTATTTATATTATTTAAAATGCTATTTAAATATTTAAAGTATTTACAAATTAATATGATTTCTATCACTTCATTACCAATCTATTAATCTTCATGCATACCATTTACTTATTTTATTTCCTTATTTTTTTACCACTTACTTATTTTATTAAGGTCAATGGAAATTGTTTTGAAAAGGGACATAGGGAGTACCTAGTAAAACAGGCCTGATTCTGTCACCTACAAATTTGGAAAACTAACATTTCCAGTGACTCTAAGTTAGTTGGCAGCTTAAGAAAGTAAACAAATCCAAATATTTAAAAATTGCCTTTTTTCTATAAAAATACAAATTAGAACAAAAACAAATTTATTAAAATCCATTTGTTCCAAATGGCCTGTTGAAGAAGTAAAACTACTCACGATGATAAAATAAAATAGTTAAAATAAAGCACCGATGATGGAAACTTAAGACTGAATCCATGTGTGGATTTAATTTAAATAGTTCACATAACTATTTTGATCACAGCCAGAGTAAAATCTGCAAAAAAGTATTTTCCCTAAAGATAACCAAGAAAACAATTTTGGGGGGCGTTCAGCAAAGGTAAAACAAACAAGACTGTGAAAAAAACAAAAGTAATTTGCACTGATAAGAAGAAGTTTTTATACTGTGGAGTGCATATGTCCAAAATCCAAAAGTGATTTAAAAGGTAAATTCTTATAAAATGAAAAAAATACATATTATCTTTTATATCTGGCCTTTATTATTTTTAGCTATACAATATGTCATATATGATGGTTATGTGTACTGCCTACTGTATAGCAACTACCATACAATTAAAAGAATATAAACATTTTTTCCAGAATTTGTAAGTGCTTTTATTTCAAATTCCATTAGTTTTGATTTGAATAAAAAACCCATCCCACCCCTCTCCTGTAAGAATATAAACTTTTATAAAAGCAGCCTTGCTGAAAACATCTGTTGTACATGTTTATGTTTAAAAAGAGATAGAATGAATATTTAAACGTCAAAAATATAATGAGAAAAATTATCTGACTAGTTTTAGGTCAAAGAAACTTACTTTAGATATAAGTGGGTCCATTTACTGGATTTTATGAAGATATTTACTATGTATTTTAAAATATCATAATTTACCTGTTCTTTTAGGTAGCAAAGTCGATCTAGAAGAATCAATGCCTCTATACAAGGAGCCAGAACAACTTTCAACTAAAAGAAAGAATAAGATAGGATGGTAGAACTTAAAGAAAAAAAAAAAAAAAAAAAAAGACTAGCTTAACACTTATGTTTAAGAAAATGTATCTACAAAAATTTATGTAAGGCCAAATCTCCAATACCAATTGTATATCTTCAGAAAACGAATACTGCAGAGATAAAAAGTTTTTCTTTAATGGTAATAGGAAAAGAATGTCCTTTGTATGACTTTGAGGTAGTCCTACATATGTGATAGAGAGCTTTCAAAGGTACTAAAAGTAAAATTCATTAAAAGGAACGCTTGTGAAATAACTGCATTGAGACCAATATGTGTTCAAAGAACTCTGAAATTTCTTTCTGTGCATTTATGATACACTTTAAGAGAAATCTACCATGTGTTCTCTTTATTACATTACTGACACCTAATATAGTTCTGAAATAGGAAATGATCCAAAAGGGTTTTTCTGCAGTAAGAGAAAAACAACATAGATTGGTTGGTCCCATAATAAAATTTAATAGAACCCTATTCAAGTCTAGCAACATATCCAATTTAATAGGTTTAATTCTGAGATTTACCATATTAAAAGCTTCCAGCTCATTCATTCTAGGCTTATACTTCTCGTAGTAGTCCATTATAACTTTTTCTGGCAGCTTCAAGATAAAACAACAACAAGAAATTTAACAACAATTAAAAAAAGTTTTTCCTTATCAGACATAACCCCTAAAGTAAAATCAACATAACAATTTAAAACAAAACTCAGTGTCTGAAGAACTCTAAGGATATGCATGAAGCAGGTCAATATAACAAAGTTCTTTTGATATCTTCTGTACCTAGTTTATTTAGCATATCATAAATAAAATCAGCAGTAACATCCTATTACTATTGTTTAATTTTAGTAAATAGATGAAATATTTACTTTCACTTGTTTCTATGCTTGGAGTACACAGGAGCTCAATAAACCCTTTTTTCAGTAAAAGTAAAGATTTAAAATGTTGTATCTATATGTCCTAAAGAATAATCTTCAAAGGCAACAAGAACACAATAAGGACATATGTTCACATTTAAGGTAATTTCCTCTAACATCCACTTAACAATCCACCAACAAGCATTACTTTCTGATGTTTCTCCAAAACAGGATGCCTACAGTACACTGAACATTTGTGGTTCGCAGGCCACTTTTAAAAAATACACGTGCTTCTGTTCACACCAGCTGAACTTTATCTTTACTGAGTCAACTGTATTCATGTCTAAACTTGATATAAGTATTACATAACTAATGAAATACTAATGCAAAAGCAGAAGTTTTTTTTCTATAAATTGGATGCCTTTTTTAAAGGCATGATAAAGGAAAGCCATCAGAAGAAACTGCTGTCAAATTACATACGGTCAAAACAAATGAAAGACTGGATGAAAAGGAGTAAAAAATCTCAAAGGATTTGTATTTATATTTTTTTGCAGATGTTGAAATGAATTTATTATTTTTTTGAAAGCCTTTATTCTTTTTCTTACTGCATTAAATTTCTTTTGAACTTCAAAAGTACAAAAAATTAACAGTGAAAAGTTTTTGTCTCATTCAATTTCTAGTGCAGCCTTGCAGAAAAGATTTCTCCCTTGGTACAGAACCCAAGCAGATTATACCTCCTTCCCCAACCCTTTTAAAATTTTGTCCATCTTTCAATCAAATGACTACCTCCTGAACCAAATTTTTGCACTAGTGTATACCGAACTGGATCCAGGCCTGAACTTCAAGCCAGCAGAAATTCTCATCTTACAAAATTCTGTGTGTATTTGAATTATAGCCTTTATTTGGTCTTTACTTCTCTCCTGCCATCTGAGATCAGCAGTTACAGGACAACTCAGAACTCACACTTTTTAAAAAATCTTGCTTCACCAGCACATTGCTTCCTATAAACATGGTTTTTCAATGTGATTCCATGGATTCTCCAGTATTCTTTGTTTCTCTTTTATGCTAAATTGGGAAGCACTACCCTGGTCATCAACTGCATTTGTTCCAAACTAGGAATGGCTGACTTGGCTCCTCAGCATATTCCACTTTAGAGAACTGTGTTCTGTTGGTTTTGTCAGTGATCTGTGACCCTCGGAATTTTCTCTTGGTATCCTTCTGCATTCATAATACACATGATTTGAGATTTAACATGCTTTCTGATTTTGTTAATGAAGGAGTTTGTGTTTTGGTTTCTATTTGTTAGTTTTGTGTGATTCTAAAAAATAATGGAAGTCTGTTGTTTAAATGAACCAAAGCTGGAAACTGGAGACTGATACACTGTTGTCAGCTAAAGTCCACACTATCTCAGCCAGGTACTCAATGTCAACATCAATGATGGTAAGTTATATTAATAGATACACTTGAGGGACGCCTGGGTGGCTTAACCATGGCCTGGTTAAGGGCCCAGGTCATGATCCCAGGTCCTAAGATTGAGTCCCACATCTGGCTCTTTGCTCAGTGGGGAGGCTCCTTCTCCACCTGCCTGCTGTTCCTCCTGCTTGTCCTCTCTCTCTGACAAATAAGTAAATAAAATCTTAAAAAAAAAATAGATACCCTTGATATGACAGGAACATGGCACTCTATCTTTCTCTCAGAAACCTTTAGCCCTAGTCCAATTATGAGGAAAATAAACTGCAAATCCAAGTGAAGGAACATTCTACAAAATGTCTGATCAGTACTCCTCAAAACTCTCAAGGTCATCAAAAACAAGACAAGTCTGAGAAACTGTCACAACCATAGGACTAAATGCAGTGTGACATCCTGGATGGGACTTGGAACTAGAAAGGCATTGGGTAGGGTGGGAGGTTGAGGAAACAGGTGGTGGGTAATAGGGAGGGCACGTACTGCATGGAGCACTGGGTGTGGTGCAAAAACAATGAATACTGTTACGCTGAAAATAAACAAAAAAACAAAAAAAAGGCATTGGGTAAAAACTAAGGAATTCTGATTAAAATAGGGACTTCAGCTAACAACAGCTTATCAGTCTACAGTGTCCAGCTTTGGTTTACTGGTTCTTGTGCATTTGCCCTTAAAATGTTATTAGGCGTGGCTTTTACATATAATATTGAAATACTGTTTTTGATCTCAATTTGAAAGTATAATTGTTAATTCTTGTTTTGTTCTTCTACCAAATGTAATGGCTACAAATCTATACAATCATAAGTTACAGGACACTTCATTATTAATAGTTCATTAATTAAAATGTTCATTTTCAAAGATAATTTGAAGTTCTTTATAATATGATGCATAAAAACATATCAAAGGTAGGGCCTTAAAGAAAGGATAAATATTCAAGGGTGTATAATTAAAAGGCGAAAAACATGACACCAAAGTCATCTAGCTAAGGACAGCTGCTAGAATCAAGTATAAATGTACAATTGAGCCTCCTGATAGCTAAGGCAAAAAAGAAATAAGTTTAGTGTTCTCTGGAGGAGATTGTCCTATTATTAAAAATTAAATTATCATGTAGATTGTTATATAACAGAACCTAGATAATATGAAAAAGTTTTGAAATATTGTCTTTATTGAATGTTCAAAAATATCCTCATACAAAATACATTAAGACCCTGAATGCCTCTAAAACCTAAGCCCCATTTTAATGTGTTTCTGCCCAATCACTGCTTCAGGAAAGACTCCTAGGCTGCAACTTTTGTAAAAATCTTCCTGCAGGTACAGTTTCGCCTTCCTACCTCTCTCACCTTATTTGATTTAGAGTGTTTGTTTATAAAAATTCTACCCAAACAGCTGTGAAAGCAATCAAATGAATCAACTAGATCCTCTTTTTCTGGGTCAGAGAAAAACTCTCTGGGCCTAGAGAGTAGGCTATGCAGTGAGGGGAAGTGATAAAAGTGATATACAAAGTTTGCTGCAGGTGGGAAGCAGAGGCATGAATAAATAACTTATAAATAAGCAAAAATCTGGAGAGAAATTTTACCTAGAACAGAAAGTGAAATATCTTTAGTGTAGAGCTCTCATTAACAAAACACATTCTGAGGAGACTAGGCTGTATATTACTTTCCTAGCTTTTGTGAAGCCAAGAGATCTCAGTCTTTCTTTTAAGTATATGTATTCCTAGAATAGCCTCCCATGAATTACTTAGAAAACCTGAGTAAATCTTTATTTCTTGCAATCAAATGACCACATAACTTCCTTCTTAAAACCATAATAAAAGCAAACAATTTAATCGTAATTCTGATAATGCATCCCTACAAGGATGACTTACTGTAGGCATAGGATTGTAAATAGTGGAATATAGTTCCTCAATGATGTGAGTTGATACAGAGATTTATGACAACATAGACAGATCCAGAGGGTATCATGCTAAGTGAAATAAGTCAGACTGAGAAAGAAAAATACCATGATTTCACTCATATGTGGAATCTAAAAAAACAAATGAATGAACAAACAAAAAGCAGAATCAGACCTATAAAATACAGAGAACAAACTGATGGTTTCTAGAGGGGAGGGGAATGGGCAAAATGGGTAAAAGGGAATGGAGATCCAGGTTTCCAGTTATGGCATGAAAAAGTCACTGGAATAAAGGTACAACATATGGGATGTAGTCAATGGTATTGTAATAGTGTTGTATAGTGACAGATGGTAGCTACACTTGCGGTGAGCACAGCATAACATATAAAGAAGCTGAATCATTATGCTGTATACCTGAGAGTAATAGAACATTGTGTGTCAGCTTTACTCAAATCACAAAATTCAAGAAAAAAGATAGGGGCTGGGTATCTAGAATTTGGATGGGTAGTATGTGCATTAAAAGTGGGGAGTGAAGGGTGCCTGGGTGGCTCAGTCATTAAGTGCCTGCCTTCGGCTCAGGTCATGATCCCAGAGTTCTGGAATTGAGCCCCGCATTAGGCTCCCTGCTCAGTGGAAGCCTGCTTCTGCCTCTCTCACTCCCCCTGCTTATGTTCCCTCTCTGGCTGTGTCTCTCTCTGTCAAATAAATAAATAAAAATCTTAAAAAAAAAAATGTGGGGAGTGGGGTTTAGTTCAAAGTTCTTTACTGTCACTGAGGTAAGACCAAGAAATCATGGGACATTCATGAGATACTATAGGTAATTCATCTGCAGCTGCTGCGGGGTTCAAGGCCACATTCTGAAGTAATGAGGCTTAACTGAGATAAGATTAGAAGGTATAATAGGTGAAGGATTAGGGTTTTACCATTAAGAATCAGAACTCTGCTGAGAATCCAAAAAAACACAATGGACAGGTCGTTCATGAGAAGGGGGAAAAAAAAAGCACGAAAACTGAACAAAGGGGAAAACTAGAAATTTAAAGCCTGAAGAGGAAGCTGTGCTGCACGACAGTGATGACATCAGGGTAACAGAAGCAAAGGCAAGGATTTGAACAGTGTTCTGTACAAATCCAATCTGTTGCTATGGTTAGACTTCTGAGGTCTGAATTTGCACTTGGAAAAAAAGCTCATGCACTTTCTGATTTCCAAACAGGACTCCCTCAAAAGCTCCCCCAACTCCTTAGTACTTATTTGACTGCATGAAAGGAACTGCACATGTGCCTACAAGGAGGGCCAAAAGTTTCCTAAAGAAGTATCTGAGCTGCTCAAACACTTGAACAAAGTGCTCAAAGTCATAGTCTTGTCACATACATCAACCTGTTCTCCTAGATACAAAATATACAAATGACATTCTTGCAAGAAAATAAAGTCTTCAGAGCTCTCAGATCCTGGTATGGGAGATCAGAACTGCTGAGTTTCTGGAAAAAGGAATAAATTACTACAAAGTTCCCAGAAAAGTGATCTCCAAATCACTGACCTATGATTTCTTTTTCTCCCAAGGTCCACTGAAAGTTCAGGATAACCTTCCAATTAATTTTGCTCTGAACTTTTTTCTTCCCTCCTTCCTTCTTGAACTGGAAGAACTTGGCAGACAAAATCGTTATACAAGACGTTTTACATCCATGGTATTTTTAACTACTGACAATCTATAAACAAATAGTCAAGAGATGGTCTGCTATGGCACTTAAAAAAGAATTATTAAGGGGCACCTGGGTGGCTCAATGAGTTAGGCCTCTGCCTTCGGCTCAGGTCATGATCTCAGGGTCCTGGGATCAAGCCCCACATCGGGCTCTCCTCTCAGTGGGGAGCCTGCTTCCCTCTTTCTCTCTGCTTGCCTGTCTGCCTGCTTGTGATCTCTCTCTCTGTCAAATAAATAAATAAAATCTTAAAAAAAATATTAAAATGGGATCCTTCACAGCTATTTTCCAATAGGAAAAAGTCAAGTTCATTAAGGTATGAATTCTAACGGGGAGCACCTTTCTATAAAGAAGCATTAGAAAAGATGGTCTAAGGAGTACCTGGGTGGCTTAGTGGGTTAGGTTTCTGCCTTCAGCTCAGGTCACGATCCCAGGGTCCTAGGACTGAGCCCGGCATTGGGCTCCCTGCTCAGTGGGAAGCTTGCTTCTCCCTCTCCCTCTGCCTCACCCCTGCTCATGCTTGCTCTCACTTTCTCTCAAATAAATAAAATATTTATTTTTTTTAAAGATTTTATTTATTTATTTCACAGAGAGAGAGACAGCAAGAGAGGGAACACAAGCAGGGGGAGTGCGAGAGGGAGAAGCAGGCTCCCCACTGAGCAGGGAGCCCGACTCAGGGCTCAACTGTAGGACCCTGGGATCATGACCTGAGCCTAAGGCAGATGCTCAATACCTGGGTGACCCAGGCGTCCCCTAAATAAAATCTTTAAAAAAGAAAGAAAAAAAAATGACCTGAATATAAACTATACTGATGTTCTACATGCTTGCTGTACTGTTTTCCTAAAATGCAGAATTATAGTTACAAAATATGGACAATGATTAATATTTTATGTAAGGCAAAAGGATGTTTGATTAGTAAGTGAGGAATCTGTCTAAATGTGGCTTTTGACAGCTGGTAGCCAGCAGCTTTGGCAGGTAAGTCACAGTCAACAGGGGTAATGAGGTTAGTGGCAGCACAAAGGTACACTTGTATCAGACTGAGAGGCAGGCTTAGGCTGGGCCACAGTATCTCCGAGGAGAACATCTAATAAAGGCCTTTAAAAAGGCCTGAAATGATTTCTGTCCTTTACCAGAAGACGTTTATCTTTTCTAAGGCTCCCACCCTTCTCAATATTAAGCAGGCTAAATTTTAATTCTCCAAAAACTTTTGTTGTTTTTACTTTATGTGAGGTTCACTTCCTTTGGGTTTAGTGGTTTCAGGTTTCCAATTTTTTTTTTTTTTAATTAAAGCTTCAGAAAGTGCAACATTTATATACCCATTACTTAGATTCACCTATCATTACTATTTTGCTACATTCATTATAACCATCCACCCATCCATCTTTATTATTGTTATTATTGCTGATCCATTTGAAAGTAAATTACAGATGTTATGACTCTTTATCCTTAAATGCATCAGCAAGTGGATTCTAGGAACAGGATATGCTCTTACATGACTGCAATAATCAAGTTCAGTAATTTAACAATGATCAAATATTATTATCTATTATATAGTCTATGTTGAAATTTCACCATTTGTCCTAATAATGCCTTTTATAACCTCCTACCCTTTAAAGATATTTTTTTTTTAAAGAGTATTTTTATTTATTTATTTTTAAGAGAGATAGAGAGAGGGAGGGAGAGAGGAAAAAACGAGCATGGGTGGGGGAAGAGGCAGAGAGAAGCAGGCTTCCCAATCAGTAGGGAGCCTGATGTGGGACTTGGTCCCAGGACTGTGGGATCATGACCTGAGGCAAAGGTAGACACTTAATCAACTGAGACACCCAGGTGCTCCCCCACCTTTTTAAAGCATCCAATCTGGAATGGGGCATTAGTATCTGTAGTCACATTTAATCTGGAACAGTTCCTCAAGTCTTCTTAGTCTTTCATGAAATTGATATATTTTTTAAATTGAAGAATTGGTATACCATATGCTGTTAGTTTCAGGTATACAACATAGTAATTTAACATTTACACACATTACAAAATGGTCAGCACAATAACTCTAGGTACCACCTGCCACCATATGAAATTGTTATATTATTGACACCCCTGTGTCTTATATATTTTAAAACTGAAAGATTGTGCCACCTAATTCCCTTCAACTATTCTCTGCATCCCCGTTTCCTTTGTCAACCAACAGTTTGTCCTCTGTATCTACAAGTCTGTTTCTGTTTTGTTTGCTCATTTGTCTTTCAGATTCCTCATATTAGTGAAATCATATGGTATTTATCTTTCTCTGACTTATTTCACTTAGCATAATACCCTCTAGGTCCATGCACATTGCAATTGACAAGATTTCATGCTCTTTAATGGTTGAGTTATATTCTATTGTGTATATATACCGTATCTTCTTTATTCATTCATCTATTTATAAACATTTAGATTTCTTCCGTATCTTGGCTACTGTAAATAATGCTGTGATGAACATTGTGGTGCATATGTCTTATAGTGTTTTCACTTTCCTTTTTTTTCCAGATAAATACCTAGAAATGGAATTTCTGGATTGTATGGTAGTTCTACTTTTATTTATTTTTTTAAAGATTTAGTTATTTTAGAGAGAGAACGCGTGAGTGTTGGTGGGGGGATGGACAGAAAGAGTGAATCTTTAAGCAGACTCCCCGCTCAGCATGGAACCAAACATGGGGCTTGATCTCACAACCCATGAGGTCATGACCTGAGTCAAAACCAAGAGTCAAATGCTCAACCACTGAGCCACCCAGGCACCCCTATTTTTTAATTTTTTGACGAACCTCATATTGTTTTCTACAGTAACTGCACCAGTTTGCATTCATACCAACAGGGAACAAGGCTTCCTTTCTCCACATCCTAGCCAACAGTTTTTATTTCTTGTCTTTTTGATGACAGCCACTCTAACAGGTATGAGGTGATATCTCATTGTGGTTTTAATTTGCATTTCCCTGATGGTTGGTAATGTTGAGCATCAATTCCTGTGCTTGCTGACCAACTGTATGTTTTCTCTTAAAAAATATCTATTGAGATCCTTTGCCCACTTTTTAATTAGCTTGTTGGTTTTTTGTTTTTGTTTTGTTTTGTTTTGTTTTTTGGATATTGAGTTATATGAGTTCTTTATTATTTTGGATGTTAACTTCTTATCAGATACATCATTCATGAATATCTTCTTCCACTCAGTAGGTTGCCTTTTCCTGATGGCTTATGGTTCCCTTCCTTATTTGGCACTGACATGTTTTGAAAAGGTCAGTTACCTGGGTGTTTTCTCATGAGTAGATTCAAGTTATGCATTTTTGGCAGGAATGTTATGTAAGTGATGCTGTATCTTCTTCAAAGCACTGCATTATGAGGCAAATGATGTACGTTTGTTCATTACTGATGATGCTAACTTTGAAGGTTTATCACCTTTTTGAAATGAATAAACAATCTGTGGTAGGTACTGTCAGTCTGTGTAAATACCCTGTTCCCCCAAAAATATTTTACCCAATGGTTTTAATCCCTTGGTGATTCTCCTGTGAATCAATTACTACCACGGTGGTCGCAAAAAGTAGCCAGAATTTACTTATGGGCATAATGCACATGTCAAAAGGATTCAATCTGTATCACTTATGGATATATCAACACATGGAAGAGTTCATGAGCTCTCTACACTTGTTGACTTTCCTGTGGAGTAATTCCTGCCCTCTCACCCATATTTAAATCACCTGGTGCTTATTCTTAGCTCTGATAAAATCTCTGATTTAACATCAAAAGATCAGTTTACTTGGCCCCTCCAGATGTGCCTATTCCTTTAGCCTCATCTCTCACTGCTCCCTCTCCTGCTGGCTTTGTGTTCTAGCAATGCTGAGTTCAGATTCAGATTTCTCACATCTGTGTGTGAGATGCACAAGTAACCCCCAGTCGGTACCTGCAATGAATTCCTTGCTCCCTACTTGCCCACCTTGTCTGCTTGAATTCCTATACATTCCTTCAAGACCAAACAAAGCCATGACATATCCTTTGTGAAATCTTCACAGGCAAAATGAGTTATTCCTTTCTCTATGCTTCCATCCCACTTTATATATGTGTCTATTGTTGTAGGTTCACGCTTTATTGTAACCACTTATTTTCTTTCTAAATGGGTTATATCCCCAGAGTTTATACTGTTCTTGACACATGGGAGATTTTTTCAAAATAACTGTTTGTTGATGAATAACTAAATAATTTTGGTCTCAAAAGTTTTCCTTTTGCTTTTCCATTTTGGAAACATAGTTAAGAATATTTTTCTAAACTATTCTTTACTGCTCTTTCTTATCTTGAAAGATGGCAGGTAAAAAAGCTAAGAAGAAACCTGAAACCAAGAAGGCTGATCCTGGTGGCAAGGTTAAGAAGGGTAACCTCAAGGCCAAGACACCAAAAAGGAGAAACCCTGTCCTAGTCAGAGGAATTAGCAGGTATTACTGATCAGCTATATATTGCAGAAAGGCCATAGATAAGAGGAAGTATTCAACAGCTGAATTCTGGGCTGAGAAGCAAAAGAAAGAGAAGGTTCTTGCTACTGTTACTAAACCAGCTGGTGGTGACAAGAATGGTGGTACCCAAGGTTAAACTTCGCAAAATGCCTAGGTATTACCGGACTGAAGATGCACCTTGAAAGCTGCTGAGCCACAGTAAAAAACCTTTCAAGCAGCATGTGAGAAAACTGTGAGCAAGTATCACTTCTGGGACCATTCTGATCATCCTCAGTGGGCGCCACAGAGGCAAGAGGGTGGCTTTCCTGAAGCAACTGAGCAGTGGTTTGCTACTTGTGACTGGACCTCTGGCCCTCACTTAAGGTCCTCTGTGTAGAACACACCAGAAATTTGTCATTGTCACCTCCACCAAAATTGATTTCAGCAGTGTGAAAATCCCAGAACATCTCCCTGATGCTTGCTTCAAGAAGAAGAAGCTGCGTAAACCCAGACTGCAAAAAGGTGAGATCTTCAACACAGAAAAGGAGAAATATGAGCTCATAGCAGTGCAAGGTTGATCAAAAAGCTGTGAACTTGCAACTTCTGCCAAAAATCAAAGCTGTTCCTCAGCTTCAGGACTATTTACAGTCTGTGATTTCTCTCACAAATGTAGTTTATCCTCAAATTGATGTTCTAAATTTCTTACAAGGAACCTAATTAATTGATCCATTAAAAAATAAATTATCTTTTACTTACTTCCATTAAGGTTTTAGGTTAGTAGTTTTTCAGCTCTACCCATTCAATAGCATCCCCATCAAATCACCAGTTTTATTGTCTTCTACTTCTCAATATGTGAAATTAACTTCAATTATTTGAGTATTCATTATGTAACACACAAGTTCTAGAAAATAAACTTTACTTTCTCTCTTCTTATCAACAAATACTACAGCTCATTCTTTGTCTAGCAAATAATACCAATTCTGATGCTTTTAAAATCTAGAGGATATATGTGTGTTTGCAATTGTATATTTGTGTACATGCACTATAAACCAGGGAAGAGACAGAAAAGCAGAAAAGTAATTATCAACTGACAATAGAAGGGAAAATGCTATGGACCATGAAGAAATCATGAAAACTTGAAGACAATTTTGAAGTTTTCTGAAATTGGTGATATACCCAAGTTTGGGAAGATAAAGTTTGAAAATACCTAATCTTTTTTTTTTTTTTCTTTCCCACATTCAGGTAAAACTAATCATAGGATGTTAATATTTAGACACTTTTGAACTCCTATGAGAATGTTTTATAAAGAAGCAACTGAATGTTACAAGAACTTTACTCAAATGTTTCATTCTGGGGCACCTGGGTGGCTCAGTGGGTTAAAGCCTCTGTCTTCAGCTCAGGTCATGATCCCAGGGTCCTGGGATTGAGCTCCGCATCAGGCTCTCTGTTCAGCAGGGAGTCTGCTTCCCCTCTCTCTCTGCCTGCCTCTCTGCCTACTTGTGATCTCTGTCAAGGAAAAAAAAAAATCTTGGAAAAAAAAAAGTTTCATTCTAAGAAATTCATTATAAACAGTTTACTTGTTGATACAAAGTAGTTGATGTTCTGCCACAATTTATTGTTTTCAGTGGTTATATAGAGTTAGGCTTAACTTTACTATAGAATCTAAACACTCTGCTTAAATAGACCTATATTTTATACTGAGCTGAAACAATATTTCTATAAGCAGTTAGAGCTACAAATGAAAGATCAAGGAGGGGACTGTTTTGAATAAAAAGTCTTCAAAATATAAGAACAGAATCATTGATTTTTCCCCACTTCCTCTTTGTGTTTCTTGGTGTAACATGTAAAATGCCATTTAAAAAAATATATGGGGTTTATAATGGAAATGTTAGATGACTGCAAATTGCATCACTGAGATGACAAATGCTTGAGGACAGTGGACCTCAACTGGGGGTGGGGAGTGGGGATTTTCCCCCCAGGGAATTTTTGGCAATGTCTGGAGACTACCTCTTTCTTTTAATTAATATTTTAGTAATAATCAATAATAATAATTAATATTAATTATTATAATTAATAATAATAATATTAATTATTATAATTAATATTTAATTATATAGAACATATTATAATATATAATATATAATAAATATATTTTAAAGTAAATAAATAAAATATATTTATAAATAAATATTTTATTTTTATTTTATTAATTTTATTTTTAAATTTATATATAATATATTAATAATATATAAAATATAAATCTATATATAATAAATTTATTAAATTTACTGATTTTATTAATAAAATATATTTATTAATAAAATGAATAGAAATAAATAATATAATGACTAGTAAATAAAATAAACAAAATTATATAATATATAATTATAATTAATATTTACCAATTATTAATATAAATAATTAATATCTACATTAACACTACAATATTTATATTATATTAATAATGATTAATATTAATAATTAAGTTAATAAAAATTAATTAATTAATATATATTTAAAAGATTTTATTTATTTATTCGACAGACAGGGATCACAAGCAGGCAGAGAGGCAGAGAGAGAGAGAGAGGGAAGCAGGCTCCCCGCGGAGCAGGGAGCCCAATGCGGGGCTTGATCCTGGAGCCTGAGATCATGACCTGAGCCGAAGGCAGAGGCTTTAACCCACTGAGCCACCCAGATGCCCCTTAATATATATTTTTTAATACCAGTGGGGTGGTACTGCCGACGACGTTTAGTGGGTAGAGATCAGGGACGCTGCTAAATATCCTTCAATGCACAGGACAGCCTCCCACAACAAAGACTTATCCAAATGTCAATAGTGCTGCCAAATCCTGCTCTAAGAGAATTGTCCAATGCTGTCTTTCACAACTGACTACAGGAATTATAGACTAAGCTTTTAAGCTGCACATAAGCCACTTACATATCTAGTACATGGAGCTCTGGTTTCCTTTGGAATGATTATTTGTTTGGGAATGTTTTCTGTTTACTTCCATACAGTTAACATGATTTCTTGTAACTAAAAATATATCCAGAGCACATTAAGAGATTATCTAGATACTTCATAACTACATAGTTTTGAGTATTAAGATATTTGCTTAAAAAGATTAGAAACACATCAAGGCATTCAACACACACCAACTATATGTTTATCAATAAATGATAATAAATTTAGTCAAAGATCTTTTAAGTACTGTGGTATATTTAACATTTTAAACTTAAGTGGTTTTGATATTTTTCAGTGCTTACTTTTTACTGCTTGCATGTAAAATTAAATTCATTTTTAAAATGAAACCATACACAAACTTCTTTTTACTGAGCTTGTCAAAACTTTAATTTGAGAACTGATACTTCATGATGTGGGAGAAAAATATTAGGAGTTTGTATTGGATCAAAAACATAACTTTGGTTTTGTGCTCTTTCCAACAACTCTGACCTGACATAAAACCTTCTCAATTCCTCTTGCTTAAAATTCAAACCAACCTCCCACCCCCAAAGCACCTACTCATCTGTTTTCTACCTTTCACCAGTACATGATTTTAAGTATTTGTTATGTTGTTATTATGTTGTTCTGTACCTTCCTCCCCCAAAGTGTTCCAGCTTGGGTTTCTTGTTCCTTTTTGTCTGACATATTTGTTCTTAATGAGCTTAAACAGTATTATGAGAAAATCAGTAGGGTACTATTATTGCCTTTATTAACTAATACAAAGAATAAGACTAATTTTACATGGTGATATCTATGTACCTTAGTCTTTTTTTCTCTTGTTTTACATTTCACTTCTCAGTATAGTGGTGGTTAACAGTTGAGGTTTTGATGTTAGTTGAATCTGTGCTCAAGATCCACCTTTACTACTTGCTGGCTCCTTCACCCTGGGAAAATGACTTGCCTTTTTTTACACCTCTCTTTCTACATCATTACATTGGGAATAATGATAGGATCTACTGTAAGTGTTTCTATGAAGAGCTAATGAGATAATGTGATGTTCTTAGCACAATAACTACCACACAGCAAGTACTTAGTAAATATTAGTTATTAATTAATATTCCTGTCAGGGGTGCCTGGGTGGCTCAGTTGGTTAAGCATCTGACTCCTGGTTTAAACTCAGATCATAATCTTAGGGTCGCTTTGCATAGGGTGACTGACCCTCACATCAGACTCTGCACTCACTAAGGAGTCTGCTTCAGATTCTCCCTCTCCCTGACCCTCCCCCTGACACCCTGCTCTCTCTTTCCCTTAAAAAAATTCTTATCAGTCATATAATAAGTGAATGAAGGAATAATTACTATGGTTATTAAAGACAAATTTGTAAAGAGAAAGCTATCAGAGAGGATAAGCAACATTTTTTTCTGGATTTTTGCTGTTTAGTTTTTGGCAAAGGGTAATATATTTTTAGTTTAAGTAAAAACTTAGTTCTTCATCTGTGAAAATAATGCTTAGGTCTGTGTTCTTAACATTACTGCAATATATAAAATTGAGTTATGGAATAAAGATGTATATTAAATAAGACTATGGAAGGAAAACCAGTCTGATTTATTAAAAATATTTAAAAAAAACCCAGAAATAAAATAATCAAGATAAAAGTTGTCCATCCTCATTCATTTATGTAAGACTAGAAGGATTTTCATTTAGTTACTAAATAAAAATATTGACAAGAGTCATATCAATTGTGTTATTACTGGTCAAATATACACAAAGATCAGAATAATAAAAACTATGCATAAAGTATAATATTATTAAAATAACATTAATAAATAATATCCTAATATAATATATGTCATTATATTATATTAGGATATTATTTATTGTTATTATATATTATAATATAATAAAAACTATATATAAAAATGAAACAAACTAATACTATCTTGCTTGCATTTACTATGTAAAAACATTGTGCTTGGTATTTTATATATATTACCCCATTTAATCTCACATCATATGAGTTCGAAACGCTTTTGAATAGCCATTTTATAGAGGAGGAATCTGATTAATAACAGTCTAATTCTTTAAATAATAAAGCAACTGGGAAGTAAGTGAAAACTGGTACAATAAATAATACCCTTCAGCGATTCAATGTAATCATACCTGTGTTACTTCTTCAAGAAATCCATCTCATTCCTTTAACCACCTATTTTACTCTTTATTTCAGTTTATAATAAATTCAAAATACATAGTGGGGCACTTGGGTGGCTCAGTCGGTTAAGTGTCCAAATCTTGATTTCAGTTCAGGTCATAATCTCAGGGTTGTGAGATGGATCCCTGTATCTGGCTCCACTCTGGGCATGACCTGCTTAAGATTCTCTCTCCCTCTTTCTCTGCCCCTTCCCCACAAACAAACAAAAAACCTAGACCAACAAACACAAAAACCCAAAATACCAGAGTGGTCCAAGTTCAACTTAATACTTTGGTAAATAACTCTGAATTGAAAGTTTATTTTTTTTCTCAGGGTTAGAATATTTATTACTACTGGCCAACCAGCTTACCATTTTATCTTCAACATTATGTTCTCAATGATTAGCTTGGGCCCCCCATTATGATGTCACCACCTTCCAGGATTCTCCCACTCAAAAAGGCTTTTGAATTTAAGATTTTTTAATTAGTTATACATATTTTTTACAAGATTTTTAAATTAGTTATACATATGTATGTACATATACATACATACATATATAATCTTTAAATAAATGCAGTTTATTGTTTTATTGCTCCTCTGTACTTATAATTTCCATTTGTTCTGTTACTTGTTTTTTAGCTGTTTTGGTTTGAGAACTGGTACATGGTATCTGAATAAACCTAAGGAGGAGTCTCTCTAGAGATGTATGATCTCAATATAATTAGACGTTTTTCACAAATGGGAGAAAAGTAGAAGGTAAATTATTTTGTATCATCTCAATTCATTACTCCTAGAAGTTCTCCTGCTTTGTTTTTTATGAAAACAACAATCATATACTGACCTTGGACTCATCTAATCCAAGCTTCTTTAGAGACTTTCTGACATAGTCCGGAAAGGAAGAGGATTTGGAATAAATTTTACCAACGTGCCGATCACTGCAAAATAAAAGTGAATCACTTTTTCCCAATTTAAGTTATAGATGATTTTAAATTCAATCATGAAATATTTTTAAAAACTTCCTGTGTATATGGCACAAGCTTGAGATTTGACAAAAATGGAGTAATATTTTTGTAAACATTTTAAAATTATATATTATAAAGTGTTTAAGATCTGCTTCTGAGAATTCCTTCAACATGCAGCAGTGGAAAACAATATCTGAAGACAATACTATGAGAAAGAACTTGTAAACTTACAATATTACAAAGCTTAATTTTTAAAGAGAACTATAGGTCTTTCAAAAGTTTCCATTATGCTACAAAACACATTTAATTTTACTGGCAACATTAGAGTGCATATTTCACTGCAACACCTGTTAATGGTGGCGATAATTCAACAGCTATGCAAAGAGAACTCTTTCAGTGCCAGCCATTAAAGCACCATATGCTGAGTTGAGTCTGACTTGATCTCATTTATGCCCTGCAGATTTTCACCACAGTTTAAACAAAATATCATCAGATGGTTTTAAATTTAAATAATGAAATGCTAGACTATCACATCACACAATTTTGGTTGCAACTGAGGTAGAATATAGAAAAAATTAAAAGAATAAAAAATTCACCACTTTCAAGTTATCAAAAACAATGAATAAAACCTCACTTACTACTTTTCTTTGTTAACATATAATGTATTATTTGTTTCAGGGGTACAGGTCTGTGATTCATCAGTCTTACACAATTCACAGCACTCACATACGCTCCCCAATGTCCATCACCCAGACACCCCATCCCTCCCACCCCTCTCTACTAAAGCAACCCTCAGTTTGTTTCCTGAGATTAAGAGTTTCACTTATCACTCTTGGCAGTATAAATATTAATCCCTCTAATTAGACATGAAGGTCTATCAATTCTTCTTTTGAAATATACCTCAAATATATTCTCTTAGCTCCATTTCTAGATGGCCACCTCAATTCCAATAAAGATTACCACAAATCCTAAATATTATAGCTACTTACTATTTAAGCCTGAAGTCTGTCCTCTTCATTTCTGCCTGCACTGTCATATTTTCTTAGAGGAACATTTTTATTTACTACTTCCTTGCTCAAAAAACTTTCAATATCTTTGCCATTTCTTGGGGTAAATTTGAAACTCCTTAGTTAAGTGATCAGGGCCCAATATTTTCTGGCTATTCCCACACTTTCCTGTTATAATCCAGAATTCAGTTTTCTCTACTCAATGTTTCAGATTATTCACCACAGTTATGTGTTGGTGAATTTGTTTATTTACTCACTTCCTAATAGATTATAAGGTTCTTCACTCTCTTCTTCAGTTCAGCTAGAGTCACCTATACAAACAAGTTCAAATTATGTATTCTCTTTGGTAACATGACTAGCAATAATCTTTTCTAGTTTCTATAGCCTGAATCCTTCTTCATTTGTTATTTCATCATTGCTTTTAAATAATAATTGTTTGATTAAAAAAAAACCTATATTTTTGTTATGTCTTTGTTAGTGACAGTGCATTTTGTAGTACTGTACAAGTGTTGTGCTAACAGTAAGCCATTTCTTAAGTTTTTTGCCTTGATTAGGGTGCCCTAATTTGAGGGTTTAAAAAAAAATAATAGTTGTTTGAATAGGTATAAGTTCCAGGAAACAGAAATTATATCTCTTATAAGTTTTTGTGTAATTTTCAGTTCCTACACATACTTATGTATCTTATGTGTAACAGATACCATATAATAGGTATGTATATCTTCCCTACTATAGGTAGTGAAAACAGAAGCAGTAAGACCATTTAGGAAGTTATTACAATAATCTAGAGGAGAGGTTTAAATCAGGGTGGTGACCTTGAGGATGGTTAGAAGTAAGACAATTTTAGATATATTTTGATGGTAGAGACTATAAAAATAGTTGAAGGACTGTATCTAGGCAGTGTGAGAAAGACGTCAACACTGCCTCCACGATTTCTAGCCTGAGCAATGGGAAGAGTAAGACTGTTAGTAACTGGACTGTAGTTCGGGATTCATCAGCATATAGATGGTATTTAAAGCCATGAGCCATGATGAAATCACCTAGGTAGTAACTACAGATTAAAAAAAAAACAAACAAAACTTTAAAAAAAGCACTCTAACAATTAGAGCTTTTAAAGAAGAGGAATCAAAAAAATAAAGCAAAAAAAGAAAAGAGAGAGAGAGAAAGAGAGAGAAGGGAAAAAAGGACTTTGAAGGACTTTGCTTACAATATGAGAGAAAAAGGACCATCACTTGAGTGTTAAATTATGTAAAAAACTGATGAGGGCCAAATAAGATGTTTGAGAACTGACAATGGGATTTAGAAACATGGGTCATTAGTGCCCCTGAAAGGGTTGTTTGATGGGTGATGGAAGTAAAATCTGATTGGAATTCAAGAGAAAAAGGGAAAGAAATTGGCAGCATTTTCTTTTTTTCTTTTTTTTTTTTTTTTTCTCATTTTATTTATTTTTTCAGCGTAACAGTATTCATTCTTTTTGCACAACACCCAGTGCTCCATGCAAAACGTGCCCTCCCCATTACCCACCACCTGTTGGGAACAGGCAGCATTTTCAAGGAGTTTTTCAGTAAAGAAAAGAACAGATAAAAGATTGTTGAAGGGAAATATGGGGTCCCAAAAGGATTTTCAGAATCTATGCTCTTAAGCACTATGATAGTCGTTTTTCATTTAATAAAACTAAAAACTGGCCACTGAGGAACTTACTAGGTGGTAGAGGAGTAGAAACAAATGACTAATTGTACTATCAGGTTCGATCAGAACTGCTAAGTCCTATGACTTTGACACTATGACACTGATTAAGTCCTATGGGAGAAGAGGGTGAGAAGGAGAAAAGAAAGATATCACAGAGATGTCTTCTAAACTGGGTTTTAAAGAGCGCCTAGATTTTACCTGCCAGAAGCTGTGGAAGGAAAGGGTGGCAGAAATGGGGAGGATATTCCATGTAGATAGAGGAACTCCAAGGAAATACAGCAGATTTAAAGCTAACTGCGTGGGAAATGATGAATAATCCAGTGTGCCAGGACAGTGTGCATGGGTAGCTGCTTTGGGTGCAGAGGGAAGAAAAATGGGGTGATGGGTTAGGCTGCAAAGGATCTTACTGACAAAGCAGAAATGGCCTTGAATGCCATAATAAGGATATTTTATTGTTTGAATATAAAGAAGAATTATCAAACATTTTGAAGTTAGAAAAGTGACATGACTGTTTCTGAAAGATAAATGATGGGACTTGAAGAACAAATTTAAAGAGGGCCCTCTGTCAGAATAAAGCACGGTCAGCATGCTAAAAAGGAATTAGTATTCTTTCGTTTAATAAAAGTGAATGCAGTAGATCTAATTAAAATTCTACTCAAGTGAATCCAACACCACCCACACGCTTTTCCAAAAATACAATTGCAAGAACATGGTTTACATGTAGCACTTTCCAAAGAGGCAACATTAGTGTAGGAAATTTTAGGAACATGTGAAGTAGATATATACTAAATAAATGAAAACAAGCACGTGCAGGACAGAAAACAGTTTCTCCATCACTACAAAATACTTATAAAATAAATTATTTTGTGCCTTTTTATGCTAATAGATACTGAAAGACTTGAGATCCAAAACATAAAATTTTGCTGAAAATGGTCTTCAAACCACTCTTAAATTTAAAAGACAGACTTCCTAACTTCAATTTGGCCACACATTATAGATTAAGTAACTAGTTTTAATTTTGTGAGCCAGTTATTATAATCTGGCTTATAACTTTTATATTTGATTATAGAAAAATCAAAATGAAATTATGTAATATATAATGGTATCAAAAATTATAATATTTATTATACAGCTATATACCATACTCATTATGAAAGAGAATAACTGAGTAAAGTGTATATATTTCCCCTGCTCTCTAAGTGTTTGAAGAGATTTTTACACCATGAAATTCCTTCTTTCATACTTTATTCCTCTTAGAAAGTTTCCAGATAAGGACTGATTATAAAATCAAGAGTTTCTATAAATTATTGAGTTTGAACATAAATGTTAAATGCTCAATCACAATTAAAATTAATAGAGTAAAATGGTATTATTTAAGTCCATGAAAAAGTTTACTTCTCATCTTAGGCTATAAACAATTACACTTAAACTTTTAGAATAATGTTTCAGATATTCTAAAACTATGTGTTACTTGCACATTATTTTAGTTAACAAGAAAATAAATTAAGCAAAATGAGAAAGAAGTAATTAGGTAATCTTATTTTCTGTTTCTAGCATTCATACTTTTTAAAAAATTGAGGTATACTTGACATATAACATATTAGTTTCAGGTATACAAGGTAATGACTCGATTTTTGTATACACTGTGAAATGATCACAAGTCTAGTTAATATGCACCATACATAGTAAGAAAAACATTTTTTTTTCTGGTGATGAGAACTTTTAACATTCGCTCTCTTAGCAACTTCCGGTAAGCAATAATAGTTGTATTATTAATAAACAACAGTCACCATGCTGTATGTTATATCCCCATGACTTACTTATTTTATAATTGAAGGTTTGTACCTTTTGACCCTCTTTACCTACTCTGACCACTTCCTACCTGCCTCTTCTCTGGCAACCACCAGTGCGTTCTGTGTATCTACTAGCTTGTTTTTTTTGTTGTTGTTGTTTTATTTTGTTTTGTGTTGTTTTGATTTGTTTTGCCTTTTTTAGATTCCACATATAAGTAAAATCATATGGTATTTATTTTCTCCACCTGACTAATTTCACTGAGTATGATGATGCCCTCAAGGTCCATCCACTTTGTTAGAAATGGAAGATTCCATTCTTTTTTATGACTGAGTAGTATTCCATTTGTGTATGTGTTTCTTTATCCATTCATCCATCAGTGGACACTTAGGTTGTTTTCATATCTTGGCTATTGTAAATCATGCTGCAATAAACATAAGGATGCAGGTGTCTTTTTGAATGAATGTTTTCATTTTCTTCAAATAAATACCCAGAAGTAAAATCGTTGGATCACATGGTAGCTCTGCTTTTAATTTTTTGAGGAACCTCCATACTGTTTTCCATAGTGGCTGCACCAAATTATATTCCCACCAGTGCACAGGGTTCCCCTTTTTCCACATCCTCACCAACACTTGTTATTTCCTGTCTTTTTGGTAGCACTCATTCTAACAGGTGTGAGGTGGTATCTCAGTGGTTCTGACTTGCATTTCCCTAATGATTAGTGAGGTTGAATATTCTTTCACATGTCTGTTGGCCATCTGTAGGTCTTCTTTGAAAAACTGTGTCCTTTGCCCATGTTTTAATTGGATTGTTTGTATTTTTGCTATTGGGCTCTATGAGTTTTTATATATTTTAGATATTAACCTCTTACTTAGATATATGACTTGCAAATGTTCAGCAGGTTGCCTTTTCATTTTGTTGATCATTTTCTTTGCTGTGCAGAAGCTTTTTAGTTTTATATAGTTCCACTTGCTTTTGCTTTTCTTGCCTCTGTTTTTTGGCATCAGATCCAAAAATTGACTGCCAAAACTGATGTCAAGGAGTTTATTGCCCATGTTTTCTTCTAAGAGTTGTATGGTTTCAGGTTTACATTTAAGTTTTAAATCCATTTTTGAGTTAGTTTTTGTGTATGGTGTAAGATGGTAGTATAATTTCATTCTTTGGCATGTGACTGTCCAGGTTTATTATTTTATACATCTTGATGCAATTGCAAATGGGGTCATTTCCTTCTCTGATAGTTCATTGCTAGTGTGTAAAAACAATATCTTGTACAATGATTTATTATCCTACAACTTTACTGAATTCAGTTTTTTCAATACTTTTTTTTTAATTTAAAATTTTCAGTGTTCCAAGATTTATTGTTTATGCACCACACCTAGTGCTCCATGCAATACATACCCTCCTTAATATCCACAACCAGGCTCACCTATCCCTCCATCCATCACCCTTCCAAAACCCTTAGTTTGTTTCTCCGAGTCCACAGTCTCTCATGCTCCGTCTCCCCCTCCGATTTCCCCCAATTTTTTCCTTTCCTTCTCCTAATGTCCTCCATGTTATTCCCTATGCTCCACAAGTAAGTGAAACCATATGATAACTGACTCTCTCTGCTTGACTTATTTCACTTAGCACAATCTCCTCCAGTCCCCTCCATGATGATACAAAAGTTGTGTATTCATCCTTTCTGATGGAGACTTAATATTCCATTTTATATATATGGACCATATTGTCTTTATCCATTCGTCTGCTGAAGGGCATCTTGGCTCTTTCCAGTTTGGTGATTGTGGTCACTGCTGCTATGAACATTGGGGTACAGATGGCCTTTCTTTTCATTACATCTGTATCTTTGGGGTAAATACCCAGTAGTGCAATTGCAGGGTCATAGGGTAGCTTTATTTTTAATTTCTTAAGGAATCTCCACACTGTTTTCCAAAATGGCTGCACCAACTTGCATTCCCACCAACAGTATAAGAGGGTTCCCCTTTCTTCACAGCCTCTCCAACACTTGTTATTTACTGTCTTGTTAATTTTGGCCATTCTAACTGGTATAAGGTGGTATCTCAATGTAGTTTTGATTTGACTCTCCCTGATGTGACTGTTGGCCATTTGTATGTCTTTGGAGAAGTGTCTGTTCATGTCTTCTGGCTATTTTTTGACATGATTACCTGTTCTTTTGAGTGTTGAGTTTGAGGAGTACTTTACTGATCTTGGATATCAGTCCTTTGTCTGTCTCCAACACTTGTTATTTACTGTCTTGTTAATTTTGGCCATTCTAACTGGTATAAGGTGGTATCTCAATGTAGTTTTGATTTGACTCTCCCTGATGTGACTGTTGGCCATTTGTATGTCTTTGGAGAAGTGTCTGTTCATGTCTTCTGGCTATTTTTTGACATGATTACCTGTTCTTTTGAGTGTTGAGTTTGAGGAGTACTTTACTGATCTTGGATATCAGTCCTTTGTCTGTAGTGTCATTTGCCAATATCTTCTCCCATTCCATGTGTTGCCTCTTTGTTTTTTTGACTGTTTCCTTTGCTGTGCAGAAACGTTTGATCTTGATGAAATCCCAAAGTTCATTTTTGCTTTTGTTTCCTTTGCCTTTGGAGACCATGTCTTGAAAGAAGTTGCTGTGCCCAATGTTGAAGAGGTTACTGCCTATGTTCTCCTCTAGGATTTTGATAGATTCCTGTCTCACATTGAGGTCTTTTATCCATTTTGAGTTTATCTTTGTGTATGGTGTAAAAGAATGGTTGAGTTTCATTCTTCTATACATAGCTGTCCAATATTCCCAGCACTATTTATTGAAGAGACTCTTGACTCTTTGTCAAAGATTATTTGACCATAGAGTTGTGGGTCCATATCTGGACTGTCTACTCTGTTCCACTGGTCTACGTGTCTGTGTTTGTGCCAGGACCTATGAAAAACCCACAGCGAATATCATCCTCAAAGGGGATAAGCTGACAGCCTTCCCTTTGAGATCAGGAACATGACAAGGATGCCCACTCTCGCCACTGTTGTTGAACATAGTACTAGAAGTCCTAGCAATAGCAAACAGACAACAAAAAGAAATAAAAGGTATTCAAATTGGCAAAGAAGAAGTCAAACTCTCTCTCTTCATAGATGAGATATTACTTTATATGGAAAACCCAAAATACTCCACCCCCAAACTACTAGAACTCATACAGCAATCAGTAATGTGGCAGGATACAAAATCAATGTACAGAAATCAGCTGCTTTCTTATACACTAACAATGAAAATATAGAAAATAGATTTAGAGAATCAATTCCATTTACTATAGCACTAAGAACCGTAAGATACCTTGGAATAAACCTAACCAAAGAGGTAAAGGATCTGTACTCAAGGAACTATAGAACACTGATGAAAGAAATTGAAGGAGACACAAAAAGACAGAAAGCATTCCATGCTCATGGATTGGTAAACATTGCTAAAATGTCTATACTGCTAAAAAGTCTATACTTTCAATGCCATCTCAATCAAAATTCCACTGGCATTTTTCATAGTGCTGAAACAAACAGTCCTAAAATTTGTATGGAACCAGAAAAGACCCCAAATCGCTAAGGAAATGTTGAAAAACAAAACTGGGAGCATCACATTGCCTGATTTTAAGCTTTACTACAAAGCTGTGATCATCAAGACAGCATGGTACTGAAATTCATTTTTTAGTTCTTACAGTTTTTTGGTGGAATCTTTGGGGTTTTCTCTGTATAAAATCATGCCATCTGCAAATAGTGGCAGTTCTACTTCTTCCTTCCCAATTTGGCTGTCTTTCATTTCTTTTTCTTGCTTACATCTCTGGCTGGGAATTCTAATACTATAAAAGTGAATAAATACTGAATAAAAGTACTGAAAGTGGGCATCTTTGCCTTATTCCTCATCTTAGAGGAAAAGATCTAAGCTTTTTACTATTGAGTATGATTATTAGCTGTAAATTTATCATACATATATGGTCTTTATTACATTGAGGAACGTCTCCTCTATACCTATTTTGTCAAGAGCTTTTATCAAAAATGGATGTTCAATTTTGTCAAATGTTTTTGCTGCACCTATTGGGATCATCGTATGATTTTTAGACTTCACTTTGTTAATGTGGTTGACTTGAGTACATTTGCTGGACAGAGATTCCACTCAAGTTAACCTTGGTTTACAATCCTAATAAAAAGATCTATGCAACTCAAATCTTATTAAAAATATTCCAAAAAATGTAAATTAAAAAGAAGTATGGGATAGTGAAAATACTTATGGACTATGAACTTAGTCCTAATCCTAGTTTTTCAGGCTGTATGACTTTAGGCAAGCTTTTAATCACTTTTATCTTAGTTTTTCTTATCACTATAAAGAAGGGACTATAATAGATACTATGAGTATAACTTGTTGCTCAACTAAGCTTGGGGTATAGCCTAATAAAAAATTAAAATGTTACTGTTATTGAACACAAACATGTATTTATAAAATATGTATAAAAGTACAAAGAATGTCAGTAAAATGAACTGTTGTACCCAATACCAAACTAAAAAGTAGAACATTACCAGGATACTGAAATCCCTCTGTACCCCTTGTCTTCCCTGTCTCATCTCCCTGTCTACTCAAATGTCCCCTCTCCCATAAGAAGCTACAATACTGAATCTTGTTTGTGTTTATCATTCTTATATTTTTCTTGACTGTTTATCATATATTTATGTTCCTAAATAATTATACAGTTGTGCTTGTTTGAATTATACAAATGGAACCATTCTATAGAAGTTTTACTATGACTTTTACATTCACAAGATTCATCTACACTGATGCATGTAGTTGTACTTAATATATTTTCACTGTGGCATAGTATTCTATTATAATTTATTCATTTTCTTATTAATGAACTTTAGGTTCCTAGATTTTTGCTCTTATAAATATTGCTATTGATCATTCTTGTAGAAGTCTCTGGGAGCACATGTACAAGAGTTTCTAGGATATATACTTAGACATGGAACTGCTGAGACAATATTTTCAACATTAGTAGGTAAAACTAGGCAACTATGCATTTTTAACTTTACTGGGTAGTGCTAACTTGTTTTCTAAAAGACTGAAAACTTTTTTCCCTCTCACCAGCAATTCTAGTTGCTCTACATTCTTGCTATCATTTGATAACGTCAATCTTCTAAATTTTTGCTTATTTAATGGTTTTAATTAGAAATACCTAAATTATCCATTTGTTTTTCTCCTTTACTCTCTCAACACTTTGCTTCTGTAAGAGCACAGTTACAATGCTTCTGACACTGGACATGTGTGTTTTCCAAGCAATTCCACAACACCAGCTGGGTATTCTACAATTCAAATCAATTCTGGCACTATCTACCTAGAGATAGCATTGATCCATAGGTCAAGGACTCAGTCCTACTAGACTGCCTCCCACTTCAGATGCCAACTGCAAGTAGTAGTTACTGAGGTTACTTACAATGTCTGTCCAACCTAGCTACAAACTTTGGGTCCCCTCCCCCTTGGATTCAGTTATTTCCAAGAACAGTTCACAGAACCCAAGAAAACACTCACATCTCCCAGTTTACTAAAGCACATGACAAAGAATACAGATGGACAGCCAGAGAAAGAGATGCATACAGCAAGATCTGGGACAGTTTCAAACATAAGTACTTCTGTTCCTATGGAATTAGAGTGCATCATTTTCCTTGTAGCTGGATGTCATGTTCACCAACCTAAGAGCTCTCTATACCTTACACTACTGGAATTCTTATGGAGGTTTCTTCACATAGGCATGTCAATTATTAATTCCATTTCCAGGCCCTCTTCCCTTTCTGGAGAAGAGGTGAAAGTCTGAAAACTTCAAGCTTCTTTTATGATGACCAGAGTTATTTCATAGAACAAAAGATGGTCTAAGTATCCTTATCACTTATGAATTTACAAGGGTTTTAGGAGTTCTGTGCCAGGAACAGGGATGAAGACCAAATGTATATTTCTTATTGCAAATAAAAATATCACATGGTTATTAAGAGAATATCCTATAGTGGTTTCATTTTAAATTATCCTGATTACTAAATAAGATTGAGCACTTTATCCTATGTTCCCATTGGGTGTCATCTTTATGAACGAACTAATCAAGTCTTTTCACTATTTTTCTTTAACATAAATTAATTTTCCATAAATTTGCAGGAATTATTTATGTGTTTTAACTATTAGTCTTTTTCTAATTATAGTACTTGCAAATAGTTTCTATCAGTGGTCACTTTTCTTTCCACTCTTTCTATGACATCTGAAAACAGAAGTTCTTAATATTAACGTGACTGAAGGGTGCCTGGGAAGCTCAGTTGGTTAGGCATCTGCTTTCAGCTCCGGTCATGATCCCAGGGTCCTGGGATTGAGTCTGCTTATCCCTCTCCCTTTGTCTCTTGCCCCACCTTCATCTGTGCTCTCTCCTATGTGCACACTCTCTTTCTCAAATAAATAAAATCTTCAAGGATTTTGATGGATTCCTTTCTCACATTGAGGTCCTTCATCCATTTGGAGTCTATTTTCGTGTGTGGTGTAAGGAAGTGGTCCAATTTCATTTTTCTGCATGTGGCTGTCCAATTTTCCCAGCACCATTTATTGAAGAGGCTGGATATCCAGATGGCCAACAGACACATGAAAAAGTGCTCCACGTCAAATAAATAAAATCTTTAAAAATATATTAATGTGATTGAATTTTCAATCTTTCAAGATTTGCTTCCTTCCCCTATCTCAAGGTCATAAAACTATTCTTCAATATTGTCTTCTAAAAGTACTGTAGTATTGCTTTTTATACTTAAATTTTAATCCACTATGAATTGATTTTTGAGTTTATTGTAAAGTAAGAGTTCTAATTTTATTTTTTTGTGTAGTGAGCGGAATAATAGTCTACCAAAGATGTCCACATTCCAATCCCCAGAACATATATATATATATATATATATATATATATATATATATATCATGAAAAGAGAAATTAAGGTTGCAGATGTAATTAAATTTTCTAATCTGCTGACTTTAAGATAGAGAATCATGGATTATCCTGGTGCTCCAAGGTAATTTCAAGGATCCTTTAAAGTGGAAGAGGGAGACAGAAAGAATGTGAGAATTACAGAAAGATTTAAAGATGCTATGCTCTGGGCTTTGAAGACTGAGGAAGGAGCCATGAGCCAAAGTATGCAGGGTCCTCTAAAAGCTGTCAAAGATAAAGAAATGCATTATCCCTTAGAGCCCCCAGAAGAAACACAGCCTTGAAGTTACCTGATGTCGCACACTGAAACTGACTTTGGACTTCTGACCTCCAGGGGGCTAGATAATAAATTTATGTGGTTTTAAGTCACTAATTTTGTGGGACTATGGTATAGCATCAAAAGAAACTAATATACTGTATAGCTGTATAAGTCACTACTGTCCTAGCACTATTTAATGACTACTCCTTCTTCTAATGATAAAAAATGATATAACATAGTGTTTGTTCTGCACTATTAGCTCCACCAGCTAGCCAAAAAGACAATCATCTAAATCACTATTGTTTAAAAAAAAATAATGCTGTTATATGGGTAAGACAAGTTTCTCAACCTTGTTTTTCTTCTTCAGTCGTGTCTTGGCTTTACTTGCTATTTAGCTCTCTCACATGTATTCTGAAACAACTTACAAATTCCATAACACACACAAACACACATGTATACACATACTAATAAATTTTGGGAATATTTATTAGATATACTGAATTGCAACAATCTAGCAATCACTTTGTTAAGAGCTGACATTTATAATACTAAGTTTTTTAAAATTCATGAACACATTTCTGCATCTATTTAAGAATTCCCTCTCAACTAGTAACATCCAAAAAAAAAGGCTCTTGTGTTCCCAAAGCATATTCATTTTTAAGGATGGCCTCACTGTTGCAAGAATTTAGCTCTCCCAGTACTAAATGGTCACGTTGGTTAACCATTAAGTAACTTTGGTACCTGGTCAGGTACCCCCATGCCTGTTTCTTGACACATGTATGACATGTATCCATCATTATGGTATCACACAGAGTATTTTCACTGCCCTAAAAATCTCTGTTTCATTTGTTCATCCTTCATCCCCCTGAGCCCTGACATTTTTGTTCTCTCCATAGTTTTGCCCTTTCCAGAATGTCATATGATTGGAATTCTAAAGTATACAGTCTTCTCAGATTGGGTTTTTTACTTAGCAATATATATTTAAGTATCTTCCATGTCTTCATGGCCTCATACCTCTTTTTTTTTCTTTCCATGTTACACTGTACACACAATAGTACACACAATAATGTTACACTGTCTAGATGTACCACAGTTAATTAATCCATTTTCCTACTGAAGGATATCTTGGTTGCATTCAAGTTTGGGAAATTATGAATAAAGTTGCTATAAACACCAATGTGGAGATTTTTGTGGGGACATGTTTTCAACTTCTTTGGGTAAACACCAACGAGTGTGATTGCTGGATCATATGGTAAGAGTAGGTTTAGTTTTATAAGAAACTACCAAACCCTTCCAAATTGGCTCTCATTTTGCATTCCCACCAGCAATGAATGCAAGTTCTTATTGTTCCACATCCTTTCTAGCATTTAGTGTTGTCAGTGTTCTGGATTTTGATATTCTGCTGTTTAATTGCATTTCTCTGCAATTTCTCTATTCACTTCTCCACAGGGTTACTGTACTTTTTAAAAAAGATTTTCTTTATTCATTTGACAGAGAGAGAGAGAGCACAGAGGGAGAGTGAGAGAGAGAAGCGGACTCCCCACTGAGCAGGGAGCCCAATGTGGGGCTTGATCCCAGGACCCTAGGATCCTGAGCCAAAGGAAGACAGATGCTTAACCAACTGAGACATCCAGGCGCCCAAGGGATTAGTGTACTTCTTAAATCTCTTGGACTCATGTATTTTTTTCCAATATTGGAATATTCTTACTATTACTACTGCCCTATTTGCTCTTTCCTTTTTTCTCAAACTGCAACTAACATGCCTGTGAAGCCTATTCACTGTATTCTCCATAGCTTAGTCTTTCTTTTGTATGGAGATCTTTTTGTTTCTTCATGCTTCACTGTGAATGTTTTCTTCTGACCTGTCTTCCAGTTTACTAACCATTTCTTCAGCTGTGTCTATAATGCTATTACCACCCACAGATTTCTTAATTTTAAATATTTTATTTTTCAGTTGCAGATTTTTTACCTGGGGTATTTTTTTGCATGTTTTGGTTCTCTGACAAAATATTTTTATTTCAACATAAATTTTAAGTAGTTTTTTTAAAGTTTTTTTTTTAAATTAACATATAATCTATTATTTGTTTCAGGGATACAGGTCTTTGATTTGTCAGTCTTACACAATTCACAGTGTTCACTATAGCACATACCCTCCCCAACATCCATCACCCAGCCACCACATCCCACCCAACCCCCTCCTCAATGGCAACCCTCAGTTTGTTTCCTGAGACTGAGTCTCATATGGTTTCTCTTCCTTTTGGGTTTCATCTTGTTTCATTTTTCCCTCCCTTCCCCTATGATACTCTGTCTTGTTTCTCAAATTCCTCGTATCAGAAGACAATATAATTGTCTTCCTCTGATTGACTATTTCGCTTAGCAAAATACCCTCTAGTTCCATTCACGTCATTGCAAATGGCAAGATTTCAGGGTTTTTTGAGGGCTGCATAATGTCCCATTGTGTGTGTGTGTGTGTGTGTATATATATATATATATATATATATATATATATATATACACATCACACCTTCTTTAACCATTCACCTTTGATGGACATCTGGGTTCTTTCCATAGTTTGGCTATTATGGACACTGCTGCTGTAAACATTCAGGTGCATGTGCCTCAAGTAGTTTTTTAATAAAAATGTTTAATTGTAGATTCACATGCAATTATAGGAGAGAATTCAAAGAGACTGTTATTCCCTTTATCTGGTCTCCTGAAAGTCTCAAAATGGTAACAACTTGCAAAATGATAGTATAGTATCACAACCAGGATACTGACATTAATGCTGTGAAGTTTAGGAACATTTCCATCACCACAAGGATCACTCATGTTGCTGTTTTCTAGCACACCCCATTACATTCCATCTCACTCCTTCTTCCCCAGAAACAACTAACCTTGTCTCCATTTCTATAATTTTGTCACTTCAAGAGTGTTATTTAAACAGAATCGCACAGTATATACCCCTCGAGACTGGATTTTTTTTCAAAACTTTTTTGTAGTTTCATCCAGGTTGTTACATTAATAGCTCATTCCTTTTTATTGCTGGATAGTATTCCATGATATGGATTAGCGCTGTTTAAACATCTACCTGCTGAAGGGCATCTGGGTTGTTTTCAGTTTGGGATGTTATGAATAAAGCTGCCATAAACATTTATATACAAGTTTTGTGTCAAGATAACCCAGCCTCTGCTGAAACCTTGTTGGTGCTAGGAGTTCCAGCTTCCCACATCTTCTCCACTGATGTTCTGGTAGGGGTAGCTGTGTAACTCCTGGGAAATGGTGAAAATCCTCTCTACTAGGCCTTCTCTGATGCCAAACTAGTGGGAAAAGAGTGTAACACCTTTTTATTGCTGGGTGGGCAAGAAGTTCAAATTCCCACATGGTGTCTGACATTGTGGCAGCAGTGGTGGGGTGCTTGTTACCACCTGGTGGGGAGGAAATCCTAGTTTCCTACTTGGCCTTCTCTGACACCATTCCCTGAGTGGTGTTCAGGAACCTCATTACAGTGTGGCAAGAATGGGACTCTAGGCTCTCCATTTTGCCTTTGTTGACATGGGTGAGAGGGGGGACACAATGTTTTCTTTGGTTTCTGGCTGCAATATGGTAGGTCTATCAAAGGTTTTCCTGCACCTCCCTCTTTCCTGGTCCTTTGGATAGAAAGAGAAGGTTTTTTACTAGGGCTTTATTTGTTTGTTCATTTTTTTTTTTTTTAATATGCCCATAGCATTTCTGGATTGCAGTTTACTTCAGTTCCAATATAAGGTTTTTTAAGGCAAAAAGAAGTGGGTGTTACGTGTAACTAATGAGTCACTGAACACTACATCAAAAACTAATGATGTACTATACAGTGGCTAATTAAACATAATTAAAAAAAAAAAAAGAAAACCCAGGAACTCCCACTATACTATTTCTTGGGTCCTGAGATCTTGAGCTAGTTTGCCTTATTCTCTCCAAGATTCTTTCAGAGTCTTCTTATATTTTATAGATAGTTCTAGATTTCTAGCTATAGTTACCAGGAAAAACAGAAAACTGTATATCTATTCCATTTTCCCAAAATGGAAGTTTCTCAACTTGTTATTTTAAGCTTTTCTCTAATGAGTCCAAACTACACTGCATGTAGTTTACCTTGGTTTTTGGTCATGTCCTATTTTATCATATGGCTGGTTATTTTGGGTTGCTTGCCAAATACTATATATAGCAAACTATAGTGATACTGGCTTAGATTTATATTATTTTTGTCCAGAGCAGGTCTGCCAATAGTAGACAGCTAGAGCAAGTAGTAATCCGAAATACTTTAATCACAGCTTCAGATAATTCCAAGTGGGGCTTTAGAGCACTTTATAGCAGTTTTATTTATAGCTCATCTTTACTCATACTGTGGACCTAACTCAAGATATGAGTGGTGTGCCTGGCATAAGGAGTCCTCCTTCTAGGGCAGGCCATGAATTTTCACTTTTAACTGTTATTCTACTGAAAGTTGTGCTCCCCTTCTCTCTCTGCTTTGTTAACTGTTAGACAGCTACCTTTTCAAGAATTGGCAGATGCTGCTGGGGAAATGCAGCCCTAGAAGCTGGGCTTATCTTTCTTGATTCCCATCTTCTTCTAGGTATTTGCCCTATTGTTTGTTGCTGTTGTTGTTGTTTTCCACTAATAAGAAGTATTTTAACATCTAATTTTGACTTAACATACAGAGGCCTGATTTTTTTCCAAGTGTCTCAGAAAAGGATTCACGTCATGTACGAATAAACTAATTTCATAAGATACATGGTGAAAATCAAGTACCTACATAAACACAGAACTTATATTTTTTTCCCTAGTTTTATTGGGAAATAATTAGCATACAAGTTTAAGGTATATAGCATGATGGTTTGATATTACCACAAAGGTTCAGCTATAACATCCATCTTCTCATATAGGAACATTTAAAAAAAGAAAGAAAGGAAAAAAAAATTTCTTAGGATGAGAACTCTTAGGATTTACTCTCTTAACATTTCTATGTATCATATAGCAGTGTTACCTATAGTCATTGTGTTGTACTTATTTATCTTATAACCTAAAGTTCGTACCTTATAGTCACCTCTCCCCAACTCCCCATCCCTCTATCCTCTGTCCCTGGTAACCATATGTCTGACCTCTTTCAATGAATTCAGGGTTTTCTCTTTATATTTGTTTTTGTTTTGTTTTGAGATGCCACAATAAGTGAGATCTTACAGTATTTGTCCTTTTCTCTTATTTCACTTAGCATAATGCCTTGAAGGTTCACTCATGTTGTTGCATATGGTAAGATTTCCTCATTTTATAATTCCATTATACTTTCATCCATCAAAGCACACTTAGATTGTTTCCATATCTTAGCTATGGTAAACAATGATGCGATGAACATGGGGGTGCAGATACCTTTTTGAGTTAGTATATTCATTTATTTCTGATATATTACCAAAGGTAAAAATGCTGAATCACTTGGTAGTTTTATTTTTGAAGTTTTGAGGATTCTCTATATTGTTTTCAATAGTGGTTGTACCAATTTATAATTCCACCACAGTGCACAAGGGCTCCCTTTTCTCTGTATCCATACCAACATGCTATCTCTTATTTTTTTAATGATGGCCATTCTAACAGGTGTGAGGGGATCTCTTTGTGGCTTTCCTTTAGTAAAGATTTATTTATTTGAGAGAGAGTGAGCAAGCAGGGGAAGGGAATAAAGAGGAGGAGAGAGAGAAACTCAAGGAGACTCTGCACTGTGCATGGAGTTGATGCAGGGCTTGATCTCACAACCCTGAGATCATGAACTGAGCCCAAACCAAGTAGGGACATTTAACTGACTGAGCCACCGCAGGCACCCCAAACTCATTGTGGTTTTAATTTCCATTTCCCTAATGACTAGTGATGTTAAGCATCTTTCCATGTACTTGTTGGTCTTTTGTCTACCTTTGGAGAAATGTCTATTCAGGCCCTTCGTCCATTAAGAATTTTGTTATTGCTGGGGCGCCTCCATGGCTCAGTGGGTTAAGCCTCTGCCTTTGGCTCCGGTCATGATCTCAGGGTCCTGGGATGGAGCCCCGCACAGGGCTCTCTGCTCAGCAGGGAGCCTGCTTCCCCCCTTCTCTCTGCCTGCCTCTCTGCCTACTCGTGATCTCTCTGTCAAATAAATAAATAGATCTTAAAAAAATTGTTATTGGGGCGCCTGGGTGGCTCAGTGGGTTAAAGCCTTTGCCTTCAGCTCGGGTCATGATCTCAGGGTCCTGGGATCAAGCCCCGCATCGGGCTCTGTGCTCTGCAGGGAGCCTGCTTCCTCCTCTCTCTCTGCCTGCCTCTCTGCCTAGTTGTGATTTCTCTCTGTCAAATAAATAAAATATTAAAAAAAAATTGTTATTGCTGTCATCAAGTTGTATGAGTTCTTTATATAACAGATATATAGTTTACACATATATTTTCCCATTCCATAGGGGTTTTTTTTTTTTCACTTTGTAGATGGTTTATTTTGCTGTGCAGAAGTTTTTTTAGTTTGATGTAGTCTCATTTGCTCATTTTTTTATTTTGTTGCTTGTACTTTAGATGTCATAACAAAAAAATCATTATCAACCCCCATATCAAGGACCTTTATTCCTATGTTTTGTTACAGGACTTTCATGGTTTCAGGTTTTACATTTATGTCTTTAAGCCATTTTGAGTTAATTTTTGTGAGTGGTGTAAGATATGGGTCCAGTTTCATTCTTTTACGTATGAATATAAAGTTATCCCCGCACATTTACTGAAGAGATTGTCTTTTCTCCATTGGGTATTCCTGGCTCCTTTGTGAAATATTAATTGACTATATATGCTTCTGTTTATTTCTGGGCTCTCAATTCTGTTCCATTGGTCTATTGGTCTGTTGGTCTGTTTTTATGCCAGTACCATCTTTTTGTGATGAGTACTTTGTTATTCTTTCTCAGGAATTCTCTGACTACTCAGGGTCTTTTGTGGTTCCATATAAATTTTAGGAGTGTTTTTTTTTTCTTTTTTTCTTTTTTTAAGTCATTGGAATCTTGATTGGGACTACACTGAATCTAAATGGCTTCTGGAAGTATTTACATTTTCACACTATTCTTCCAATCTATGGACACTGGATAGTTTTTCATTTATTTGTGTCTTGACTTGGCTTGTCATGTTGAATTCTTTCATCAGTGTTTTGCACTTTTCAGAGTAGAGATCTTTAACCCTCTTGGTTAAATTTATTCCTAACTATTTTATTGTTTTTGCTGTTGCTGTATTTGCATTTCCCTAAGTTTCTTTAATTCTTTTTTAGAAAATTTATTGTTAGGGTTGAGAAACACTACTGATTTTTGCTATGTTAATTTGTATTCTGCAATTTTATTGAATTCAGTTTCTCTCACTGAATCATTAGGATTTTTTATACATAAAATGTCACCTGCAAATAGAGACAATTTTACTTTTTCCTTTCCAATTCTGATTCCTTTTCCTTCTTTTTCTTGTTTGACTGCTCTAACTAGTACTTCCATTACTATGTTGAACAGGAATGGTGAGAGTGGGCATCCTTTTATTCCAGATGTTAGCAGAAAAGCTTTCTACCTTTCACCACTGAGTATGATATTAGCTGTGGGTTTGTCCTCTATGGCCTTTATTATGTTGAAATAAATGCCTTCATTATGCTGAAATAAATGCCTTCCATGCTGAACTTGTTGACAGTTTTATCGTAATTGGATGCTGAATTGTGTCAAATGTGTTTTCTGTGTCCATTTAAATGATAATGACTCTTCCCTTCTATTAATATATCACATCAACACATTGCATATGTTGAGCCATGCTTCTATCCTGAGGATAAATCTCACTTGATCATGGTGAATGGTCCTTTTAATGGCTACCGAATTTGGTTTGGTAGTATTTTATTGAGAATTTTTATACCTATACTCATCAGGGATATTGGCAAGTAGGTTTCTTTTCAACAGTGTCTTTTTTTCTGGTTTTGGTATCAGGATAATGCTAGGCTCATAAAATAAGTTTGGGAATATTCTCCCCTTTTGGGTTTTTTAGAAAAGTTTGAGAAGAACTGTTGCTAATTCTTCTTTAAATGTTTCATGAAAGGGGCATGTGGGTGACTCAGCTGGTTAGGCTTCTGACTCTTGGTTTCGGCTCAGGTGATGTTTTCAGGGTGGTGGGATCAAACCCTGCATCTAGCTCCGTGCTCAACATGGAATTACCTGGTATTCTCTCTCTCCCTCTGCCCCTCCCCCGACACACATGTGTGTTCACTCGTGCATGTGTTTTCTTTCTAAAATACATACACAAATAAAATCTTTAAAAATAAATAAATAAATGTTTCTTAAACATCATCAGTGAAGACAGTTGGTCCTGAGGCTTTCTTCATTGAGAGGTTCCGATTACTGATTCAATCTTCTTTCTGGTAATTAGTCTATTCAGACTTTGTATTTCTTCCTGATTCAGTCTTCATAAGTTGTGTGTTTATAAAACTTTTTCCATTTTCCAAGTTGTCCAGTTTGTTGGCATATAGTTGTCATAGTAGTCTCTTTTGGTCCTTGAATTTCTGTGGTATCAGTTGTAATGCCTCCTTTTTCATTTATAATTTTTATTGATTTGGGTTCTTTCTCTTTTTTCCTTGGTTATTCTAGCTAAAGGTTTGTCAGTTTTGGGGGTGTGTAGGTGGCTCAGCCAGTTAAGTGTCTGACTCTTGATTTTGGCTCAGGTAATGATTTCAGGGTCATGAGATTAAGCCCTGATCTGCCCTGTGCATGGAGCCTGTTTAAGATTCTGTCTCTCCTTCTCCCTCCCCAACTTCCTGCTCATGCTGTCTCTCTCAATCTCCCCCTCAAAAAATGGTTTGTCAATTTTGCTTACCTTTACAAAGAACCAACTCTCAGTTTGGGTAATCTCTTCTATTCTTTTTATATTCTCTAGTTCATTTGTTTCTGTTTTAATCTTTATGACTTTTCTTCTAACTTTGGGCTCAATTTGTTCTTCTTTTTATAGTTCCTTAAATCACGAGTTACGGTGTTTGGGATCTTTCTTGTTTCTTTTTTTTTTTTTTCCTCCACCCCCACCTTCTTTCTTGTTTCTTAATGTAGGCACTTATTGCTAAAAACTTTCCTCTTAGAACTGTTTTCTCTGTATCCCATAAGATGTGGTATATGTTGTATTTCCATTTTTATTTGTTTCAAGAAACGTTTTAATATCTTCTTTGATACTAATTTTCATGTATTTGTGAACTTTCCAGTTTTTAATTTTCAGATTTTTAATTTTATGCCATTGGGGTCAGAGTATACAGTTGGTATGATTTCAATCTTCTTGAATTTGCTAAGTCTTGTTTTGTGGCCTAATATATGATCTATTCTAGAAAATGTTCATGTGCACTTGAAAAGTATGTGTATTTTGCTATTCTTGAACAGAATGTTCTGTACATGTCTGTTAAGTCCATTTGGTCTAGAATGTTCAAATTTGCTGTTTTCTTATTGTTTCTCTATCTGAATGATCTAGCCAGTGTTGAGAGTGGGACATTAAAAGTTTCCAACTATTCTGGTATTACTATTCATTTTTCTTTTTAGGTCTGTTAATTTTGGCTTTATATATTTACGTGCTCCAATATTGGGCATATAAATATTTACAACTGTTAAATCTTTTTGGTGGATTGGCCCTTTTATCATTATATAAGTGACAATGAGGGTGTCTGTTTTTACCATTTTTATTTTAAAGTCTATTTTGTCTGTTTAAGTATGGCTACCTCTGCTTCCTTTTAATTACTATTTGCTTGAAGTATCTTTTCACCCCTTCACTCTCAGTCTCTGGGTATTTTAAGGTGAAAGTGAATCTCTTATAGGCAACATTTTGTTGGATCTTGGCTTATTTTTGTTTTTTTTTTAATACAGTCAACTACTCTATATTTTTCAACTGGAGAATTTAACCCATTTTTCATTCAATTGGAGAATTTCACCCATGTTCACTCAAAAGTAATTATTGACAGGTAATTACCACTGACATTTTGTTAACATATTATGGTTGTTTTGCAGACATTTTATGGTTGTTTTGTTCCTTATGTTTTCTCCTGTTGTCTTTTGTTTTGATGTCTTTTGGTATCTGTATGCTTTGAATTCTTCATTGTGTTCTCTTATGCAATTATTACAGGATTCTTCCTTGTGGTTACCATGATACACCTCTTAAACTTATAACACCCTATTTTAAATTGATAACAACTTAGTTTCAATAGAAATCACAAACTTTACACTTTCATTTCTTCTCCCCAACATACATTTTTTTTGTTACAATTTAAATCTTTTTATATTGTGTAACTAATAACATTATTATAGTAGTTGTGGTTATTTTTACTACTTTTTTTAAACTTTTAAACTGGAGTTTTAAGTGAACTATGCACCTTTATTACTATATTGCAGAATATAACTATATATTTATCATTATCAATGGTTTATACTATATTTTTATGATTTAATATTCCTATACTTCCATTCAAAGAACTCTTATTTAGCATTCCTTATGAGGCAAGTCTAGTGGTAAAGAGCTCCTTTAGCTTTTGTTTGTTCAGAAAAGACTTGATCCCTTCTTTGTTTCTGATGAACAGCTTTTCCAGGTATAGAATTCTTGTTTGACTATTCTTTTCTTTTTTTCAATATTTTCAATATGTCATTCCATTCTCTTAGCCTGAAAAGTTTCTGCTGAGAAATCTGCCAACATTCTTATCAGAGGCTGTAACTTGTATATAACCCCTCTCTTCTCTTATTGCTCCTAAAATTCTTTGTCTTTGACTTTTAACAACTTAATTATGTCTTGTAGTGCTACCTGGGTTCAATCTATATGAATTCCCTTAGATCTTAGGGATCAGGATGTCCTTTTCTCTCACCAGGTTTGAGAAGTTTTCAGCCATTATCACCTTAAATACACTTTCTGTCCCTTTGTTTCTGATCTGGAATTCTTATAATACTAACACTGTTTCTTTTCAATGTGTCCCATTTTGCCATAACGTTTCTTCATTTTTTTCACTTTTTGCTTCTCTGACTGGGTAATTTTTAATGCCTTAGCCTCTAGGTCACTGATTCTTCCTTCTATATGAACAAGTCTACTATTGAAACTCTCTGAAATTCTTCCATTCAATTATCATATGGTAGACCCTTGAATGCCATGGGGTTAAGGATATTGAACTCCCATGTAGTTGAAAATCCATTTATAACTTTTGATTCCCCTAAAACATAGCTACTAATAGTCTACTATTCACTGAAGCTGTACTTATAAACAGTCGATCAATACATATGTTATATATATTGTATATCATATTCTTACAATAAAGCTAGAGAAAAAATATTATTAAAAAAGTCATAAGGAAAATATGTTTACAGTACTACACTGTATTATCCAAAAAAATCTGTATATAAGTGAACTGTGAAGTTCAAACCCATGTTGTTCAAGGGTCTTCTGTACTTTTCCAACTCTAGGATTTTTTTTTTTTAAATGGCTGCTTTTTCCTTGTCAAAATTCTCATTTTGTTCATGCATTGTTTTCTGAATTTTTTTTTATTTGTTTGTGTTTTCCTATAGTTCACTAGATTTCCTTAAAAGGATTACTCTGAATTCTTTTTTGCTAGATCTCCATTTCTTGAAGATCACTTACTGGAACTTTACTAGTTTCCTTTGGTGGTATATTTATCTGATTTTTTCATGATCCTTGATTCTTTATGTTGATATTTGAGCCCTGGAGTAATTGGGCTCCTCTTTCACGTCACAGATTTTCTTTGATAGAGACCATTTATTACTCAGCTCAATTTGAGTTTCTGGGTTTGCCTACTGGTAACATCCACAGGTAGCAGGGACTAGCTATTATGGTCTATTTTGGGGTGAGGCAACTGTTCAAGCTCTGAGGATGGGGAGTATGCCTCTGCTTGAGAATAGGGGGATAGAAATGTTGGCTTGGTTCTCTACTGTGTGAGGCTATGGAATGGATTCCATGGTTGCCTGGATTCTCTAGTCATGCTAAATAGATGGTTAGTAGTATATGGGGCTATCAATTAACTTCCTTGCCATGGCAGGGAAGCAGGATAAGACCCAAGGCCTATATAGCTCATTGTTTGGGGACCCAAATCAGGCCAGAGTGTGCACTGAATTCCCTGGTCAGGTGATATTACTGGTTTGATTCTGCAGCTAAGGGATGACATGGGCAGTGCTCTCTGTTCAAGTGCCACTAGAAGTAGGGCTGTTGAATGGGCTATGTGGCTTTCTGTGTGTTCTGGTTAGGTTTCCTGGTTGGACAGGCTGAAGGCTGTATTCAGCAACGAGTGGGTCTATGAATTAGATTCCTTGCCCAGGTGCAGTGGGAGAAGCAACTTTAAAGCTGGGAGAGCTCTGGAGTTCCCTGGGGTTTAGTGGTTACCATGCAGTGTTCTCTAAAGTTAGGAAAGCTCTTTGCTGTCTTAACTCAAGCCAATCTGCACCCCAAGTTCCCCAGCTGAAGAGGGCCATTGGCTTTGCTTTGTAAACTACTGGCTTTGGCTTTCTCTAGACTCAAGCATTGCCGGACCACACACCATCCTGGAGTTGTTGCCAGCCCTTTTGTTCAGATGGGTCAAAAAGACACATTCCACAGTGATGTTATCTGTCAGCGCCCTTAACTAGGCAAGAGGGAAGAGGCTACTCTAGACTACTCTCCAAATTTTCCAATATTCTACTATTTCCCAAATAGGTTCTCCAGTTGGGAGGGGCTGAGAGTTACCTTAACCCTTGGCCAAATTAATATTCCTGTCTGTGCCTAATAAATCAATCCTTCATACTTGGTACTGGATTTGTTGTGGGGTTAATCAGCTCTGCCAGCCTGTCTCCTGGCTGGAATGCCACTGAGCTTCCAGAAGTTTTCACCAACTTATGGTCAGATGGCACCAGAAGATACTCTCAACAGCAGATGGGTCCCCTGCCTAGGAGGGCAAACCAGGCTCTACGGATGGCAAAACTTCTCATCCAAGGATCTGAATCAGTCAGAGGTGCATGCATCCCACTGAGTTTCCTGGTCAGAGTGAGCCCCTGACTTGGTTGTGCAGATGAGCAAATCCACCAATTGGGATTATTACTTGGGCACTACAGGTATGAACCTGGTCTGCCAATATCCATGTGCTGACTATTGCAACCCCCTTCCTCCTTCTCCATCTCAGTAAGATTATCAGTGGTTACACCCCCACAGACTTCCCTGCAGTAACTGTGGGGCAAGATCAGAATATGGGCTTTCACAAAGTAACCCCCAATTCTGGTGGGGTGGCTGTGCTAGGTTCTTTTCCCACTGGAGGAACCAGAGGCTCAGGGGAAAACTCTCCATATGCTGGCTACACTGGCCTGAGGGGAGAAGCAATGTAGTCAACATGTGGCTGCTTCTCTTGCCCTTCTGATGAGTCTCTCTTGGTCTCTGAGGTACAGGGAGGTGCTTTGGCCTTGCCCCCATGTTCTAGGATTCTTTCAGTGGTGTCTTATTTTTTAAGAGCTGTTAGTTGTTCTCGTAAGGGGGAACAAAGTGAGGAACAATCTCAATCTTGGTGAAATCACTACCTGCCCTGTAATTCTTAACTTTCTTGATAGGTCTTTGATGTTCTCAAACCAATTAAAAACAAACACACACACACACACACACACACACACACACACACACACCCCTTCAATGTTTTTCACTTTTCTCGGGATGGATTCTAACGATCGTCTGTCGTTACTGGAAGTGGGTTTCTATCACTGTCTTTGTCTTTTGCACATGTTATCCTGACTAGAATACAAAATATTTCTCTGTGGAAAAAAAAATCCTATGGATCCAGAACCTCACAGGCTGCCTGCCATATAACAAATTAGTTGCTGGATTGAAAGAATAACAATGTGTAAGTCTTGGCAAGTAACGAGACTATTTAGGTCCGATGATGGAACAATAAAATTAAATATAACAGAGATTTACAAAGCTTGATAATGGTCATGGCATTCCTAGGTTTAACAAAAGAAGTCAAGATAAGAAAGAAAGAGGACTAGAATTGGTGGGGAGTTGACTTTTAGATATGCTGAATCTGATGTATTGGTAAGGTACTTAAGTAAAGTGGTAAGAATGTATACTTGATTTAAGATATCAGTTGTGGGGGTGCCTGGGTGGCTCAGTGGGTTGGGCCTCTGCCTATAGCTCGGGTCATGATCCCAGGGTCCTGAGATAGAGCCCTCTGTCGGGCTCTCTGCTCAGCGGGGAGCCTGCTTCCCTGCCCCCGCCGCCTGCCTCTCTGCCCACTTGTGATCTCTCTGTCAAATAAATAAATAAAATCTTAAAAAAAAAAGATATCAGTTGTGAGGGAAACTTGTAAGAGAAAGAGGAAGTATTAAGAGACTGGCACTGAGTATAAAAATATTAGAGAACATAATCTATAGAAACAAAGGCTTCATAGGCAACATGATGACAATAAAATCGTACCTTTCAATAATCACTCTCAATGTGAAAGGCTTAAATGCTCCTATAAAATGGCAGAGGGTTGCAGATGGGATAAAGACAGGACCCATTTATATGCTGTCTACAAGAGACTTATTTTGAAGCTAAAGATACATCCAGACTGAAAGTGAAGGGATGGAGAACCATCTTTCATGCCAACAGACCTCAAAAGAAACCAGGGGTAGCAATTCTTATATCGGACAAATTAGATTTTAAGCTAAAGTCTATAGTTAGAGATACAGAAGAATACTATATCATTCTTAAAGGGTCTATCTAACAAGAAGATCTAACAGTTGTAAATATCTATGCCCCCAACATGGGAGCAGCCAACTACATAAGCCAACTGTTAACCAAAATAAAGAGACATACTGATAATAACATGTTAATTGTAGGAGACCTCAACACATTACTCTCAGCAACAGACAGATCATCTGAGCAGAAAAGCAACAAAGAAACAAAAGCTTTGAATGACACACTGGACCAGATGGACCTCATAGATGTATACAGAATATTCCACCCAAAGTTCCATGTGTGCAGAATATTCAAGCACACATGGAACTTTCTCTAGAACAGACCACATACTGGGTCACATATCAGGTCTCAAGGGATACCAAAAGACTGAGATTATTCCCTACATATTCTCAGACCACAATGCTTTGAAACTGGAACTCAATCACAAGAAAAAGTTTGGAAGAAATTCAAATACTTGGAAGCTAAAGACCATTCTGCTCAAGAATGTTTGGGTTAAGCAGGAAATCAAGAAGAACTTAAACAATTCATGGAAACTAATGAGAACAAAGACACATCAGTCCAAACCTATGGGATACAGCAAAGGTGGTCCTAAGGGGGAAATACATAGCCACCCAGGCCTCACTCAAAAAAACAGAAAAATCCCGAATACACAAACTATCATTACACCTTAAAGATCTGGAGAATCAACAACAAATTAAGCCTAACCCATACACAAGAAGGGAAATTATAATAAAGATTAGAGCAGAGATCAATGAATTAGAAACCAGAAAACAGTAGAACACATCAACAAGACTAGAAGTTGGTTCTTTGAAAGAATTAATAAGATAAATAAACCACAGGCCAGGCTTATCCAAAAGAAAATAGAAAGGACCTAAATTAATAAAATTATGAATGAAAGGGGGAAAGATCATGACTAACACCAAGGAAATAAAAACAATTATCAGAAATTATTATCAACTGCTATATGCCAATAAATTAAGCAACCTGGAAGAAATGGATGCAGTCCCAGAAACCTATAAACTACCAAGACTGACACAGGAAGAAACTAACCTGAATAGACCAATAACCAGTAACAAGATTGAAGCAGTGATCAAAAATCTCCCAAAAAAAACAAGAATCCAGGACCTGATGGATTCCCTGGGGAATTCTACCAAACATTTGTAGAAGAAATAATATCTATTCTCCTGAAACTGTTTAAAAAAACAGAAAACAGAAAGAAAATTTCCAGACTCATTCTGTGAGGCCAGCATTACCTGGATCCCAAAACCAGGCAAAGACCCCATCAAAAAGGAGAATTTTAGATGACTATCCCTGTGAATATGGATACCAAAATTATCAACAAGATCCTAGCTAATAGGATCCAACAGCACATTAAAAGGATTATACACCAGACTAGGTGGGATCTATCCTTGGGATGCAAAAGTGGTTCAACATTTGCAAATAAACCAATGTGATAAAACACATAAATAAAAGAAGAGACGAGAACCACATGGTCCTCTCAATTGATACAGAAAAAACATCTGACAAAATATAGCATCCTTTCCTTGTTAAAACTATTCGGAGTATAGAAATAGAGGGAACATTCCTCAACTTCATAAAATCTATTTATGAAAAACCCACAGCAAATATCATTCTCAATGGGGAAAAGCTGAGAGCTTTTCCCTTAAGATCAGGAACATGACAAGGGTGCCCACTCTTGCCACTATTATTCAACAAAGTACTAGAGGTCCTAGCAACAGCAATCAGACAACAAATAGAAATAAAAGGTATTCAAATTGACAAAGAAGAAGTCAAACTCTCTCTCTTCACAGATAACATGATATGTTATGTGGAAAACCCAAAAGACTTCACCCCTAAATTACTAGAACTCATACAGCAATTCAGTAATGTGGCAGGATACAATCAATGCTCAGAAATCAGTTGCTTTCTTATAAGCTAAAATGTAACAATAGAAAGAGAAATTAGAGAATCGATTCCATTACAATCGAATCCATTTACACCAAAAACCGTAAGATACCCTGAAATAAACCAAAGAAAGAGGATCTATACTATAGGAACTATACTATAGGAACTATATCTATACTATAGGATCTATACTATAGGAACTACAGAACGCTCATTAAAGAGACTGAAGAAGACACAAAAAGATGGAAAAACGTTCCATGCTCATGGATCAGAAGAATACACATTGTTAAAATGTCAATGCTGCTCAGAGCAATCTATACTTTCAATGCCATCCCGATCAAAATACCAATAGCATTTTTCAAAGTGCTGGAACAATCTTAATATTTGTATGGAACCAGAAAAGATCCCAAATCACCAAGGAAATATGGAAAAGGAAAAACAAAGCTGGGGGCATCACGTTGCCTGATTTTAAGCTATATTACAAAGCTGTGACCACCAAGATAGCATGGTAGTGGCACAAAAACAGACACATAAACCAATGGAACAGAACAGAGAGCCCAGATATGGACCCCCAACTCTATGGTCAAATAATCTTTGACAAAAGAGGAAAAAATATCTAATGGAAAAAAGACTCTTCTTATAAATAAATAAATGGTGTCTCTTCAATAAATGGTGCTGGGAAAATTGGATAGCAATGTATAGAAGAATGAAACTTGACCATTCTCTTACACCATACACAAAGATAAACTCAAAATGGATGAAAGACCCCAGTGTAAGACAGGAATCTATCAAAATCCTAGAGTAGAACATAGGCAGTAACCTCATCGACATCAGCCACAGCGGCTTCTTTCAGGATACATCTCCAAAGGAAAGGGAACAAAAGCAAAAATCAATTTTAAAAACCTTTGGCACAGCAAAGGAAACAGCCCACAAAACAAAGAGGCAACCCACAGAATGAGACGATAATTGCAAATGACACTACAGATAAAGGGCTGATATCCAGGATCTATAAAGAACTTCTCAAACTCAACACCCCAAACCAAATAATCAAGTTAAAAAAATGGACAGAAGACATGAACAGACATTTCTCCAAAGAAGACATAAAAATGGCTAACAGACACATGAAAAAATGTTCATCATCATCCGTCATCAAGGAAATTCAAATCAAAACCACATTGAGATACCACCTTACACTAGTTAGGACAGCAAAAATTGAAAAGACAAGAAACAACAAGTGTTGGAGAGGCTATGGAGAAAGGGGAACCCTATTGGGCTGTTAGTGGGAACACAAGTTGGTATAGCCACTTCGGAAAACAGTGTGGCCTTTCCTCAAAAAATTAAAAATAGAGCTACCCTATGACCCAGCAATTGCACTGCTGGGTATTTACCTCAAAGATACAGATGTAGTGAAAAGAAGGGCCATATGTACCCCAATGATTATAGTAGTAATGCCCACAACAGCCAAACTGTGGAAAGAGCCAAGATGCCTTTCAATACACGAATGGATAAAGAAGATATGGTCTATATATACAATGGAATATTACTCAGCCATCAGAAAGGATGAATACCCAACTTTTGCATCAACATGGACGGGACTGGAGAAGATTGTGCTAAGTGAAATAAGTGGAACAGAGAAAGTCAATTATCATTCAGTTTCACTTACTTGCGGAACATAAGGAATAGCATAGTGGGCATTAGGAGAAGGAAGGGAGAAATGAAGGAGGGGGGGAATCCGAAGGGGAGATGGACGATGAGAGGCTATGGACTCCAAGAAACAAACTAAGAGTTTTGGAGGGGAGAGGGGTCAGGGGATTGGTTAGCCTGGCATGTATTGCACGGGGCACTAGGTGTTATACACAAACAACAAATCATGGAACACTACATCAAAAACTAATGATGGACTGTAATGATGGACTAACATAACATAATAAAATATATATATATTAGAGAATGTCTAGCTATACATAGGAGACAAGTAAGAGGAAGAATCTTTCATTAAATAGAAGACTGTGCACAGTAGAAAAAAGAAACTCAGAATGCAACTTAATGGAAGAGAAGGAGGACAAGCGTTTGGGAAAAAAAACCAATTATCAAATGGTCAAATGTGACTGAGAGGTCAATCAGGCTCTGAATGAAAGAAGTCTTATAATACATACTATCTATCTTCTGAGTAGTAAAAGAAGACAGGAACATGGAGGGCTGGAGGGTGTTTAATTTTCAAGTGAGAAGAAAGATTCACAAAAGAATGGAGACAATTTTAAGTTGTCATTAAGAGAATAAAAAAATTATAAAGAGATTTGAGGTCTCAAAAGAGGCAGGCAGTCAATATTTGAGTGGACATAAATTTGCAAAATTATGTGACTTTTTCAAGCAGGCTGGTATCTTGTGGTGAACTCCAGAGAGGGAACTACTTCGCAGGAAAGCATGAGAAATTCACTTGTAGACAATTCTGAAGATTGGTAAACATGGGAAAGAACATGGAGTCTGCAATCAGATCTGGGAGTTATCTACATAGAAATGATAGTTTAAACCAATGGTATATGTAGTATTGATATGTCACAATTTCTATCAGTAAAAAAAGGTTATTTTCTCTCTTACAGAGAAATAATAACTAATCTAAAAGTAGTTTCTATCTCTGTTAATATGTATGGATTTGTTTTCGAGAACCTTAAAATTGTCCTATTTTATTTATTTATTTATTTAAAAAGATTTTATTTATTTGACAGAGAGAGACACAGCGAGAGAGGGAGCACAAGCAGGGGGAGCAGGAGAGGGAGAGGGAGAAGCAGGCTTCCTGCCGAGCAGGGAGCCCGATGTGGGGCTCAATCCCAGGACCCTGGGATCATGACCTGAGCCAAAGGCAGATGCTTAACGACTGAACCACCCAGGCGCCCCCAAATTATCCTATTTTAACTTCAGGAGTAATCCTATTGCAATCAAATGGTTATCAGAATCCTAAAATTGTAATTAGCAAGGGCATATTGTTGAAATTTGCCAGAATTGCAAATGTAAGCTTGAGTATAACAGTTACTGAACCAATGTATTATGGAAAAATTCTCCCATCCCTACCTCTTTGTCTATATAATGAATTACTTACATATAACATTCCAGTGCTTCTAAAATTCTAAATTACAATTGACACAGACTACTTTATCATGACACCAACTTTTCAGAACAAAAAGGAATCATTAGAACCCCCACTTTAATAATGATTAACCTAGGATACAGTTGCTGCATACTTCTTTGTTACTACTGACATTATGCTCAGATTCAAAGCTTCTTCTACCAGTAACAGAGACCCTGAATAAATTCACCTGGGCTAAAAGTCACTTCACTTATAAGACAACATGGTTACTCTTATTAAAATTCTCATACCATTTGGTGATGCCGTAACATTCTTTAATAATATCCTGAAGGACGGCTCGATAAAAGAGTGATTCAGTAGGCAGCTGAAAAAAAAGTAGATATTTATGAGCACGAGAAAGAAAAAACATAAATCGAATCAATACTAGAGAATCAGGACCATAAGTGAATGTTAGAAACCTGACTTCGTTGCAAAACACAGAAGAG